>NC_045996.1:16409999-16459999 GCF_010909765.2 Amblyraja radiata
CAACATTTACACTCATTTCAGAAGAAGGCAAAGCCTTTGATATTTATTGAAAATAGAAACTAAAAGCGTATAAGAGTTAACTGACGGAACAAAGATTTGAACATAATTGGAGAACCTTCCAGTAATACATTTCCTTTCATGTTTGATATTTGTTATATCTGGCTGGCCTGGATCAATTTCTGTGTAAGTGTATACATTATATCTATAAAGGTATCCTGCTGGAGATATTTATATAGATATATGTATCTGTATTCTACATTTATATATCTATATAGTACTGAGTTGTCCCACCCATGATGTTTTTAAAGACCCTGTTGATGAACATGTTTTTATATTAAAAACCTGCGCCATCACATCTTCTGATGATATTTTTATTTGGGTCCCTCCCGTGTGTGATGTTTAACAGGTACATGGCCATGGGTTTGTGGGCACGGCTGGTGTTCTATTGAGCGATGACATTGCCCTTCAGCTTGGGCCTCTGGAAGTTTGGTTTAATATAGTTTGGAGATACAGCGTGGAAACAGGCCCTTCGGCCCATCGAGTCCACGCAGACCAGCGATCACCCCCTACACTAATACTATCCTACACACACTAGGGACAATTTACATTTACACCAAGCCAATTAACCTACAAAGTGTATGTGCTGGTCGGTGTGGACTTGGGGGGGGGGGCTTATTCTTGTACTCGCTAGAATTTAGAAGATTGAGGGGGGATCTTATAGAAACTTACAACATTCTTAAGGGGTTGGACAGGCTAGATGCAGGAAGATTGTTCCCGATGTTGGGGAAGTCCAGAGCATGGGGTCACAGTTTAAGGATAAGGGGGAAATCTTTTAGGACTGAGATGAGAAAAACATTTTTCACACAGAGAGTGGTGAATCTGTGGAATTCTCTGCCACAGAAGGTAGTTGAGGCCACACAGTTCATTGGCTATATTTAAGAGGGAGTTAGATGTGGCCCTTGTGGCTAAAGGGATCAGGGGGTATGGAGAGAAGGCAGGGATGGGATACTGAGTTGGATGATCAGCCATGATCGTATTGAATGCCGGTGCAGGCTCGAAGGGCCGAATGGCCTACTCCTGCACCTATTTTCTATGTTTCTATGTTTCTATGAAGTGCCTGTTTCTGTGCTGTATCTCTAAAACTATAAAAACTAAAAAAGGGAGCGTCCTTATGAGTGTTTTATTGAACGTTCCCCTGTGCTGGAAGTCTCGGTGCAACCAGCACACCGGGATACTGCTAAACAGCTGCCAATAGCAGCAAAGACTGATTTAGTGTCTGCACCATTTATTGCCATTCCCTTTAGCGATGCTTCCTGCGATTCCTCTCTCTCTCTCTCACGTCACTAGAAATGTTAATCTGCCCCTCAAGGGACTCCTACACCAAGCAGTTCATTGCTTTGGTGAATATTTTTTTTTTTTCTTAGTGGTTTTTAATTATTAACAAGAGTTTGCATTATTAAAAGTCTTTTTAAAGCGAGAGAAAGATACATTTGTCTCTTGCAGTTCTTAAGCGTATGAATGTGTGTACATTTGTGGATTCAGAGCGGAATCGACCACAAAATCCATCCTTCATCTTACAGCTGTGTATGTCCTGAGCTTGCACACGCCAGATGTTCGGTTCAGTGTAGTTTATTGTCACGTGTACCGAGGTACAGTGAAAAGCTTTTGTTGCGTGCTAACCAGTCAGCGGAAAGACAATACATGATTACAATCGATCCATTCACAGTGTACAGATACATGATAAAGGAATAACGTTTAGTGCAAGGTAAAGCCAGCAACGTCCAATCAAAGGTACACAAAAATGCTGGAGAAACTCAGCGGGTGCATCAGCATCTATGGAGCGAAGGAAATAGGCAACGTTTCGGGCCGAAACCCTTCTGCAGACTGATGGGGGGGGGTCCAAAGTCCAATCAAAGATAGTCTGATAGTAATTCAGGACTGCTCTCTGGTTGTGGTACGATGGTTCACTTGCCTGATAACAGCAGATGGGCCTGCAGCAAGTGTCAGATGTTATAAGCACATCCAGTACCTGCCAGGGACTTGGCCAGCTGCCATCTCATTGCATGAGGTACAAGGAGTATATAACAGCTGCCTGTGCGCTGCGTAGAGTTCACCACACTCCCACCACTGGTATTTCTGCATGATGCCATTATATGAGTGAGTTGGCATGTTTAGTTTAGAGATACAGCGTGTAAACAGGCCCTTCGGCCCACCTAGTCCGTGCCGACCAGTGATCCCCGCACACTTAAGCCCCTGTCCCACTTAGGAGACCTAAACAGCAACCTCTGGTGACCTTGCCCACCACCCAATGTTTCCATCAGGTCACCGGAGGTTTTGGTCACTCTCCCTAATGGTTGAAAGTGGTTTCCGCGTGGTCGAGGCTTCATCTAGGTTGCTGCTGTTTAAAACCGGCCTCGACTAAAAATAGGTTGCCGTTTTAAACATCGATAATTCTTTAGTCGCAGGTCTAGTCGAAGCCGGTTTTCTTCATAGTGGAGGAAGGTTTTCAACATATGCGTGGGAGGTGGTAGGAGGTTGCAGGTCACCTCCACCTTGATTTTTTTTTGGGTGGCGTGCAAGCTCACCAGAGGTTGCTGTTTAGGTCTCCTAAGTGGGACAGGGGCTTAAGTGTGCGGGGATTGCTGGTCGGCACGGTCTAGGTGGGCCGAAGGGCCTGTTTACGCGCGTATCATACTAACATACTAAGTTTAAAGGAGATGTGTGGGCAGGTATTTTACACAGAGGGTGGGTGGGTGCCTGGAACGCGCGCTGCCACGGGTGGTGGTGGAGGCAGATATGATAGTGGTGTATAAGAGGCTTTTAGACAGGCCCGTGGATATACAGTGAATGGTGGCAGATGGACCACATGCAGGCAGAGGGGATTAGTTGAACTTGGCATCATATTCGGCACGGGCATTGTGTTTGTCGCTGTACTGTTCTATGTTTATGTTTAAGAAGGAACTGCAGATGCTGGAAAATCGAAGATACACAAAAATGCTGGAGAAACTCAGCGGGTGCAGCAGCATCTATGGAGCGAAGGAAATAGGCAACGTTTCGGGCCAAAACCTTCTTCAGACTATGTTCTATGTTTATGTTCAGCTTCAAAAAAGAAAGTCTGATTTCTTCTCTGGATGACTTGAGGGGTTAATGAAGTTGTCCACAGTATCAATGGCACAGTGGTGGAGAGATTGCAATGGGACAGGAGCTCTCCTCTTAGCAATGATCTCAGGAGAAGATTGGCTCTTGGGGAGGTGTGACCAGCAATAACAAGTTATTTTCTGAAACCACTGCAATGCATCAAATAGATCACCTGCCCACAGAAGAACATTAGTTCATAAGTGATAGGAGCGGAATTAGGCCATTCGGCCCACCAAGTCTACTCCGCTATTTAAACATGGCTGAGCTATCTTTCCGTCTTTATCCCATTCTCCTGCCTTCCCCCCATAACCCCTGACACCAATTTCGGATCGAGACCCTTCTTCAGACTGATGTGGGGGTGGGGGGGCGGGAAGAAGGCTCTCGACCCGAAACGTCACCTATTCCTTCGCTCCATAGATGCTGCCTCACCCGCTGAGTTTCTCCAGCATTTTTGTCTACCTTCGATTTTTCCAGCATCTGCAGTTCTCTCGTATGCATGATGGATCGGTCAGCCCAGGCTGTTCAGTGGTACTGCCCCACCCCACACAATGTAGGATTCCTCATGCATAATGCATGGCGGCTTAATGAAGGTTCTGATGTGAACTGCAAGTGAAACACAGTGGGGAGGAGCAATGCTCTGTTCAAGGGTCAAGAGAAACTTTTGTTTCAGTAAATTTGAGAGTATAAATGATGTAAAAGACGTTGACACGAATGAATCGGTGTGCGGTTTGTTCTGTGTGTGTGTGTGCCAGTGATGGGGAGCCTCGGATTCACACACTGTTCATTACTAATCTACAGGCATGGCCATTCAAGCAATAATGAATGCAATGTTCCGTCCCTATCAGCGCTCCAATGTGTACAAGGGACACAGATGGCACAATGGGCTAAGTGTTCGGCTGGCAACCGGAAGGTAGCCGGTTCGAATCCCGCTTGGAGTGCATACTGTCGTTGTGTCCTTGGGCAAGACACTTCACCCACCTTTGCCTGAGTGTGAATGTGTGTGAATGTGTGTGAGTGATTGGTGGTGGTCAGAGGGGCCGTAGGCGCAGATTGGCAGCCACGCTTCCGTCAGTCTGCCCCAGGGCAGCTGTGGCTACAGAAGTAGCTTACCACCACCGAGTGTGACTGAGGAGTGAATGAATAATGCGATGTAAAGCGCCTTGAGTATTAGATAGGCGCTATATAAATCCCATCCATTATTATTATTACAAGGAAATTAAAGCTGGGAGCTTTGACAGCTCTAATTCCTGTCCCATTGGGATAATCAGCCTTCCTTTGGTTTGAGCTCATTGTGTTAATCCCACAATGAAGAAGTTTCCATCTTTGATGGTAGTTTCGTTTTACAAATACAGCGCGCAAACAGGCCCTTCGGCCCATCGAGTCCGCGCTGACCAGTGATCTCCGCACACTCGTACTATCCTACACACACTAGGGACAATTTTACACTTACACCAAGCTAATTAACCTACAAACCTGCACGTCTTTGGAGTGTGGGAGGAAACCGAAGATCTTGGAGAAAACACACGCAGGTCACGGGGAGAACGTGCAAACTCCGTACAGACAGCACCTGTAGTCGGGATCGAACCTGGGTCTCTGGCGCTGTGAGGCAGCAGCTCTACCTGCTGTGCCACCCTTGAGCACTGGGGTGATTGCAGAAGAAGGGGAGGCCATTCAGCCCCTCTAGCCCCATTCAATAATCAATGAGTCAGGTTCTCTCTCCCAGGATGGAAATATCAAAGGGTGTGAGACCTCGTTTTTTAGGTGAGAAAGGCAAAGTGTAAAGGAGATGTGTGGGGCGGGTATTTTACACAGAAGTTGGTGGGTGTCTGGGGTGGTGGTGGTGGTGGTAGAGGGATATGGGCCAAATGCAGGCAAAAGGATCTAGGTTAGCACAGGCAATGTGGGCCGAAGGGCCTGTTTCCTTGCTGCACAGCTCGATGACTCTACAATCAGGTTTTGTGGTGTTTCAAGGTGAGACAGATCTAGGCTGGTGTAAGGTGAATAAATGTCAATTAAAGATAATACAACAGGAATGCTGAATGAACCAATTAGATGAACAGTCGGTGGGCCAACGAGCAGCTGGATCAAAGTTATCCCAGCAATGAACAGCTGTGCTCCCTGAATCTAAATGTTAGCTGTGATTAGTATTAACAATGGAGAAAAGGCAAAGAGCTATGAAAAGGTTAGGTGGTTTCACAATTCACAGATGCTCAAAGTGCTGGGTACACAAGGAATTGCAGATGCTGGAAACGTCAACAAAGCACACAGTGCTGGAGGAACTCAGCGGGTCAGGCAGCGTCTGTGGAGAGCATGCACAATCGGGTCGGGACCCTTCTTCAGGCTGATGGACTGGAGGTGAGAAAGCTGGAAAATAGAGGTAGGGGCAGGTTTATAGCTCGGCGAGTGATCGGTGGATAGAGATTGATCCCTGGGATGGCGGGACTGTCATATGAGGAAAGATTGAAAAGACTAGGCTTGTATTCACTGGAGTTTAGAAGGATGAGGGGAGATCTTATAGAAACATATGAAAGTATAAAAGGATTGGACAAGCTAGATGCAGGAAAAATGTTGGGTGAGTCCAGAACCAGGGGCCACAGACTTAGAATAAAGGGGAGGCCATTTAGGACGTTTTCACCCAGAGAGTTGTGAATTTGTGGAATTCCCTGCCACAGAGGGCAGTGGAGGCCAAGTCACAGGATGGATTTAAGGGAGAGTTAGATAGAGCTCTAGGGGCTAGTGGAGTCAAGGGATATGGGGAGAAGGCAGGCACGGGTTATTGATAGGGGACGATCAGCCATGATCACAATGAATGGCGGTGCTGGCTCGGAGGGCCGAATGGCCTCCTCCTGCACCTATTGTCTATGTTTCTATGTTTCTAGATGGTGGGGGCGATAGGCAGGTGGGTGGAGTAAGTGACAAAGGCTGGAGGTGAAAAGGAGACAAAAGGGGGTCAGATACGGAGAGAAGAGGTGGAGTGAAATGTAAAGCTTGAGGGAGAGAGATGGGTGGATGGGGACGAGGTGTGGGGAAGAGGGGGGTAAAGTGGAATTGGGGGCTTGGGGATGGGAGATCTCTTACTCTCTTGGGCAGGGCTGTTGCCAAACCAGGCTGTGATATAACACAGTAGCTGCTTTGTAGAAGTTAGGAATATTGCAAGCATTATGAATTTCCTCAGTGTCTTGAGGAAGTATATGTGTGTTTTTTACAGTCACTTCATTGTGTTTGGTCCCGGACATATTGCCCACCCAAGCACTGGTCAAATGGTCATTGAGTTGATTTATTTCACATTGAGTCAGAGTCATAGAGTGATACAGTGTAGAAACAGGCCCTCCAGCCCACCTTGCCCACACCGTCCAACATGCTCCATCTACACTAGTCATAGAGTGATACAGTGTGGAAACATGCCCTTCAGCCCCACTTGCCCACACCAGCCAACATGCCCCATCTACACTAGTCCCACCTGCCCATATCCCTCTAAACCTGTCCTATCCATGTACCTGTTATACTGCTTCTCAAACGTTGGGATAGACCCTGCCTCAACTACCTGCTCCAGCAGCTTGTTCCGTACACCCACCACCCTTTTTGTGACCAAATTACCCCTCAGATTCCTATAAAATCTTTCCCCTCTCACCTTAAACCTATGTCCTCTGGTTGTTGACCCCTCCACTCTGGGCAAGAGGCTCTATGCATCTCCCAGATCTATTCCTCTCATGGTTTTATAGACTTGGGGCTTGACACATGCACAAAGTTAGAGTGAGGGAGGGACGTTTGGAACTGAAGATGGGCCCAAAAAGCCGGAGTAACTCAGCGGGTCAGACGGCATCTCTGGAGATAAGGGAATGGGTGACGTTTTGGATCAAGACCCTGCTTCAGACACTGAGGAATGGATGGCTACAACTCCACAGCATTGCAACCTCTCTCAGCCCTGTTGCTGACTGGAGACTACTTTGTGCAAGTGATTTAAATCATGTTCAGGAGGTGCTTTTACACAAAGTTAATGAATTTGATTAGAGCAGTGACATTGAATTATATGCAGTGCGGGTGTTTTTGACATTTTTGAAAGACTGTGCCTATTGAAGACAGAATGAGTTTGTTGTCACGTGTGGAGCAGCCACTGGACTCTGGCTTCAATTTCCTCGTTTTATGAAAAACATGATGAATAATTATTTAATCGCGGCTCATTTCCAGGGCGCGCCAGCTCGGACCACAGAGACGGCACGGTGGTGCAGCGGTAGAGTTGCTGCCTTATAGTGCTTGCAGCGCCAGAGACCCGGGTTGGATCCTGACTACAGGTTTTCACACCTCTGTACCCTTTGCCCGATGGGAGAGGGGCGAAGAGGGGCGAAGTGGCCAGGGGTGGTGGTGTTTACAGTATGCAGGGATGGAGGGATATGGGTCACGTGCAGGCAGAGGATATTAGTTTAGGTTGGCATCATGCTCAGTATGGACATTGTGGGCCGAAGGGCCTGTCCCTGTGCTGTACTGCTCTATGTTCTGTGTTCTTCTCCTGGGTAGTCTGTGCCATCTTCAACTGTGGGTGAAAGGTACAGAAGTGTGAAAACGCACACCTCCAGATTCAGGGACAGTTTCTTCCCAGCTGTTATCAGGCAACTGAACCATCCTACCACAACCAGAGAGCGGTCCTGAACTACTATCTACCTAATTGGTGACCCTTGGACTATCCTTGATGGGACTTTACTGGCTTTACCTTGCACTAAACATTATTCCCTTAACATGTATCTGTACACTGTGGACGGCTCGATTGTAATCATGTATTGTCTTTCTGCTGACTGGTTAGCACGCAACAAAAGCTTTTCACTGTACCTCTGTACACGTGACAATAAACTAAACTGAACTGGTTGTGTGCGCCCCTGGTCTGACCTTGGTAAAGGCCACACCTGGTAAACAGGTAGGAAATAGACAGGAGCTGGAAGCGATGAGTGCAGGCCAAGTTGGCCCATCGCACTGCCCTTCTCACCTCCCCTCATTGTTCTCTTGTCCACGATTCGCTTCAACGTTTCCCAATGGACTAATTTACAGGAACTCGCTGGGTGGGCAGACTGGAGGCTGAGTTGTTCATCAATAGTCATTTCCCTTTTTCAATGACTGGTCAATAGATTATTCTTCTGGAAGACAAGAGGGGTCTGCATCGATCTCACACAAAGCCAGGGTCGATTTCTCCACCTAATTCTGGAAATTACTGACAAACTGTTTGTTCAGATTCTCCAATTGAATAAAGATAGAATCAGTCTGTTCTAAGAATAAAAGATGTTTTAGTGATCAAGTGGTGGAGCTTATTATGTGATGAGCATTGAACGAAATGTTGGCAATGTTCAATAGTCTTTGTATCCTCATCATCATCCAGCATTGTGTAGACCCATGGCCCCCCTCCCTGAGATGCAGACCTGTTGGCATTGTCCATCTGCGAGAGATGACCGTGTGGCTTGGTGTTGGCGTTGACCTGCGATCCCTGGTTGTTTTTCCTGTTGTGACTGATGAGTGCTTTAATTTCCCTTCTTGCTGTTAACAAGTTGTCCACGCCTCAGCTTGCAGCTAATGAAAGTTCCACTAGTGGGAGAGTCTAGGACCAGAGGGCACAGCATCAGAATACAAGGACGTACCTTTAGAGAGGAGATGAGGAGGAATTTCGTTTGTACGTCCACGTGGGTTTTCTCCAAGACCGTCAGTTTCCTCCCACGCTCCAGGTTTGTAGGTTAATTGGATTGGAATAAGTGTAAATTGTCCCTAGTGTGTGTAGGATAGTGTTAGTGTCCGGGGATCGCTGGTCGGCATGGACTCGGTGGGCCGAAGGGCCTGTATCTGTGCTGTTTCTCTAAACTGAACCAGGCAGTGAGGAAGATGGAGAGAAACATAGAAATGAGGTGCAGGGGGAGGCCATTCGGCCCTTCCAGCCAGCACTGCCATTCAATATGATCGTGGCTGATCATCCACATTCCAGCATCTGCAGCTCTTTGCTTCTTCAAGTCATGGAGAGAATTTCAAAACCGATTTCTCCACATCACCTGTGTTTTCTTTACAGAAGGAGCCTGACTGTGAAACAGAGACTGTGTGGGCAGGTGCTGCCATGTCACATTCACCAGGCATCTCAACGCAAACCTGCATCTTCACAAAGCCACTCTACCATCAATAATGTTGACATTGACCCTGTGAATAGGGAGTCGGTCACATCCACTCCATGGGCAGCAATTAGGAAGTAGCAGAGATCATTTCACATCACATAATTAGTTCCAGCAATGTTTTACTTCTTATGTTTAATCCCCTTCAATTTCCACATGAAAGTGGCCTCATTAGCAGAGAGTGGGCAAACACACACATTAGTCACAGCATGACTTTCAAATCAGATGATTGTTTGGGAAACAAAAAATAATTAGTTGTTGACTTGTGCCCTCCCCTTTGCAGACTACAATAAGTTGTGGAATACTACTGGGGCTTGCCATCAAGTTTCATTTGGAGTGAATTTTAAATCCACGTTAAATCCTTCACTAAGACGAGTTGGAAGGAGTGTCCCGTGACCTCTCGTTCCATGATTCCCTCCGCACCATCGAGAGCATCTATACTGGGCGCTGCCTCTACAAGATGGCATCTATCATCACAGGTTCTCCGATTTGCGATTAGCCTCACTTGGACAATGGAGGGGACAGGTGGTCATGGTGGTGCAGCGGGTAGAGTTGCTGCCTCACAGTGCCAGAGACCCGGGTTCCATCCTGACTACAGGTGCTGTCTGTACGGAGTTTGCACGTTCTCCCCGTGACCTGCGTGGGTTTTCTCCGAGATCTTCGGTTTACTCCCACACTCCAAAAACATACAGGTTTGTAGGTTAATTTGCCTGGTATAAATGTCAATTGATCCTAGTGGCTGTAGGATAGTGTAAGTGTGTGGGAATCGCTGGTGGTCGGTGCAGAATCGGTGGGCCGAATGGCCTGTTTCCATGCTGTATCTCTAAACTAAACCTGGGATAGAAAGGTCAGTGTGGGAACGAGTCTGAAGAAGGGTTTTGGCCCGAAACGTCGCCTATTTCCTTCGCTCCATAGATGCTGCTGCACCCGCTGAGTTTCCCCAGCAATTTTGTGTACCTGGGATAGAGAGGTCTGTGTGGGAATGGGAAGGAGATTTAAAGTGTCCGGCAACTGGGAGATGAGGGAGGTTCAGGTGGGCTGAGCGAAGGTGTTCAGCGAAACGATCGCCCAGTCTACGTTTGGTCTCGCCGATGTATAGGAGACCACATCTTGAACAACGGATACAGTAGATGAGGTTGGAGGAGGTGCAAGTGAACCTCTGCCTCACCTGAAAGGACTGTCAGGGTACATGGATAAAATTGAGGGAGGAGGTATAGGGACAGGTGTTGCATCTTCTGTGGTTGCAGGGGAAGGTACCTGGGGAGGGGGTGGTTTGGATGGGTAGGGACGAGTTAACCAGGGAGTTGCGGAGGGAATGGTCTCTGCGGAAGGCGGAAAGGGGTGGAGATGGGAAGACGTGGCTCGAGGTGGGATCCCGTTGATGGTGGCAGAAATTTCGGAGGATTATGTGTGTATGCGATAGCTGTTGGGGTGGAAGGTTAGGACTAGGGGGACTCTGTTGCAACTCGGGGGAGCGGGAGCAAGGGCAGAGCTGTGGGGTACTGAGGAGACACGAGTGAGGGCCTCATCTATGATGGGAGAGGGGAACCCCCGTTCCCTAAAGAATGAGGACATCTCAGATGTTCTCGTATGAAACGACTCATCTTGTACATGGACTTGCCCTGTATTTAAATATTATGTGTGTGTGTACGTGTATTTGTGAGTACATGTGTATATGTGTATTAGAATGGATGTCAAGGGTTATGGGGAGAAGGCAGGAAAATGGGATTAGGAGGCAGAGATCAGCCATGATTGAATGGCGGAGTAGACTCGATGGGCCGAATGGCCTAATTCTACTCCTATAACTTATGAACGTGAACTTCTGGCGGGGTCCGCAAGCTCCGAGTCGAGCTGTTGCCTGCATCCATCTCCACTCCATCTCCACACAAGTCCCCGTCATTACCTGGAGGATTGTGGTCCCCTAATTTGATGAAGGACATTCTTGCTATTGAGGGAGTGCAGCGTAGGTTTGCAAGGTTGGTTCCTGGGATGGTGGGACTGTCATGTGCTGAGAGAATGGAGCAGCTGGCCTTTTATACTCTGGTTTAGAGGAATGAGAGAGGATCTTGTTGAAATATATAAGATTATTAAGGGATTGGACGCGCTAGAGGCAGGAAACATGTTCCCGATGTTGGGGGAGACCAGAACCAGGGGCCATAACTTAAGAATAAGGGGTAAGCCATTTAGAACGGAGACGAGGAAACACTTTTTCACACAGAGAGTTGTGAGTCTGTGGAATTCTCTGCCTCAGAGAATTCCACAGACTCACAACTCTCTGTGTGAAAAAGGGCAGTGGAGGCCGGTTCTCTGGATAATTTCAAGAGAGAGCTAGATAGGACTCTTAAAGATAGCGGAGTCAGGGGATATGGGGAGAAGGCAGGAACGGGGTACTAATCACATTGAATGGCGGTGCTGGCTCGAAGGGCCGAATGACCTACTCCTGCACCTATTCTATTGTCTCTTGTCAAGGCGGAGAGTGAATCAGACATCGGAGCGATGATTGACTAAATCCCCGACTGTGTGAGTTGTGTGAAGGGAGCAGGTGAGAGAGATTCAATTTTACAAGATTATTGATCAAAGTCTTGTAAAGCATTGGTTTAAATGTGCCAGTATTACAGATGGTTTGACAATCAACACTTTCGGGAGGTCACTTTCACACGCAGGGAATAGATGCGATCCAATCATCCCTGCTCAGTTTAGTTTAGTTTAGAGATACAGCGTGGAACCAGGCCCTTCGGCCCATCGAGTCCACACTGACTAGCGATCCCCGCACGTTAACACTATCCTACACACACTAGGGACAATTTACACAGACACCAAGCTAATTAACCTACAAACCTGTACGTCTTTGGAGTGTGGGAGGAAACCGGAGCACCCGGAGAAAACCCACGCAGGTCACAGGGAGAACGTGCAAACTCCTTGCAGACAGCACCCGTAGTCAGGATTGAACCCGGGTCTCTGGCGCTGTGAGGCAGCAGCTCTACCTGCCATTCGTGTTGAGCTGAGGTCCTGCCTGCCCCTTCAGGTGAGGCTGAGGAAGATCCGGTGGCCCTTGTTCAAATCTCATCTCATCATAGAGTCATGCTTCGGCCCAACCTGCCCATGCGGACCAACATGTCCCATCTTCACTAGACCCACCTGCTGGTGTTTGGCCCATATCCCACGACACCTGACCTATCCATGTACCTGTCATATTGGGAAGTTAAAGTCACCCACTACGACAACCCTGAGGACACCGAATTGAGGTTGAGGATAGACACAGAGTGCTGGAGTAACTCAGCGGGTCAGGCAGCACCTGTGGAGAACATGGATAGGTGACGTTTCACAGAGTGCTGGAGTAACTCAGCGGGTCAGGCAGCATCTGTGGAGAACATGGATAGGTGACGTTTCACAGAGTGCTGGAGTAACTCAGCGGGTGCAGCAGCATCTATGGAGCTAAGGAAATAGGCAACGTTTCGGGCCGAAACCCTTCCGGGTTTCAGCCCGAAACGTTGCCTATTTCCAGAAGGGTTTCGGCCCGAAACGTTGCCTATTTCCTTAGCTCCACAGATGCTGCTGCACCATAACTCAGCGGGTCAGGCAGCATCTGTGGAGAACATGGATAGGTGACGTTTCACAGAGTGCTGGAGTAACTCAGCGGGTCAGGCAGCATCTGTGGAGAACATGGATAGGTGACGTTTCACAGAGTGCTGGAGTAACTCAGCGGGTCAGGCAGCATCTGTGGAGAACTTGTATAAGTGACTATTCAGGTCGAGACACCTTGAAGAAGGGTCTTGACCCAAAACATCATTTATCCATGTTCTCCACAGATGCTGCCCGTCCCGCTGAGTTACTCTGGCATTTTGTGTCTAACTTCAATGTAAACCAGCATCTGCAGTTCTCTCCTCCACATGAGGTTCAGGATAGTTGCATGAATAGACTGTGGGGAGATATTCTACAGACAAACGTAAGGTTACTAGTGAAGTGATATAGTATCTGTTATTGTTTCCATCCCGTGGATCACATGCTGGAAAGCACGGCATTCCTCATTTCAAAACTAATTCCCTGGAAACATTGCGAACAATTGGACAAGTTGATTGACAAGCTTGAAGAGACCCAGAATTAATGCAGACATAAATCATATTAAACAGAAAACACAGATCTGTAGAATGAGACCATGACGCCAAGTGTGGCAAGGCACGCACGGAGGCAAGAATATTTAGCATATTGCAAATAAACATTATCTTTGCAGAGAGAGCAAGACTCGTTCGAAAGATATTAAATATAAGTAACATGTTGTCTGAATACAGAGGCAGAATTACAGGCTGACTTTCCAAGTAACGTTGATGGTTGCTAACAGACACTAGGAGCTGGTGTCGGAGTTGCCAGCTTCGTGCCTGATTGTCGATGGGGGAGAAACAGGGCCTTTCTCCAGCGCACATATGTCCACAGCTCACAACCAGCTCCTGGGGGAAGTGTAGAGGCACAGAGCTGGTTAGCTCACTGGATCAACACCAGTCTATAAATGGTTCCTGCCGGTGACAGGCTTGCAAGCTGCATTAATATTCTGCCTGTGTTTGCCCATGCTACAAAAGGCAGCAATCTCTCCAGCGGTGATTGGAGGCTGTCTGGCTGGGTGTCTTGACAAGAATCATTCGGAGCCTCTCCTTCCACACATGCAGCTTCCAACACTTTCATACTTTAATTACAGCTGATTTGTTCACTGTCACAGAAGACATTGGGTTAACAGCAAAGGTCACAGAGTGCTGGAGTAACTCAGCGGGTCAGGCAGCATCTGTGGAGAACATGGATAGGTGACGTTTCACAGAGTGCTGGAGTAACTCAGCGGGTCAGGCAGCATCTGTGGAGAACATGGATAGGTGACGTTTCACAGAGTGCTGGAGTAACTCAGCGGGTCAGGCAGCATCTGTGGAGAACATGGATAGGTGACGTTTCACACAGAGTGCTGGAGTAACTCAGCGGGTCAGGCAGCATCTGTGGAGAACATGGATAGGTGACGTTTCACAGAGTGCTGGAGTAACTCAGCCATTTAGGGCTGAGATAAGGAAAAACTTTTTCACCCAGAGAGTTGTGAATCTGTGGAATTCTCTGCCACAGAAGGCAGTGGAGGCCAATTCACTGGATGTTTTCAAGAGAGTTGGATTTAGCTCTTGGGGCTAATGGAATCAAGGGATATGGGGAGAAAGCAGGAACGTGGTACTGATTGTGGATGATCAGCCATGATCACATTGAATGGCGGTGCTGGCTCGAAGGGCTGAATGGCCTACTCCTGCACCTATTGTCTATGTTTCTATGTTTCAAGCAGATGAATTAATTCCACTGTTGTGTGTAAATATTCTCCTGCACTGCTCCAGCTTGTAGTACAATCCTGCCCCATTCTCCTCTTCCCCACTTGTCATTGTATTTATTTGTGAATTCATCATTAGCATGTACACTGTGTACTTTATAATGTTCAAGAGAACAAGAAAATTCATCACACCCTGGTGTATATGAGTAGAAACTAATCTGAACCTGAGTCTGATCTGAATGTAGATGGCAGCAAGCCGATGGATTCTGTGCCTCCAGCACTTCACTGAGTTTCAGGCACAGTGAGTGAGTGTTCTGTCAGTCACGTCTGAGTGCTGCTAGTCTAGCCGTCTGCCACCGAGCAGTGAAAGTCTGGACTGTAGGCTTAAGGGGTTGTCCCACTTGGGTGTCATTTGCACGTTGCGACGCGCACGTGATGCGTGCATGGCGTGCATTATGCGCTCATTGCGCGTGGTGAGACGTGGTGATGTAGGCAATGACGCGCCATCGCGCGCAGCGCCCCAGGATTTCGGGATTCACTAAATCTTCGCCCGCCACCTGCGTGACGCGCAAATGACACCCAAGTTGGACAGGCCCTTTATTATCCTGGACTGCAGTCCCTCCGTATGTTGTTCCCCACATCAGGAAAGCCACCTCCCTGTCACCGCGCTGTTTCCGCGGCATCTCCGAGCCGGAAGGTCGGGCAGGGAAAAGACTTTACTTTAGACTTTAGAGACATTAGCGCGGAAACAGGCCCTTCGGCCCACCGAGTCTGTGCCAGCCAGCGACCACCCCATTCATTAACACTATCCTACACACACTGGAGGCAATTTACAATTTTTACCAAAGCCAATTAATCTACAAATCTGTGGAGTGTGGGAGTAAACCCACGCGGTCAAAAGAAGAACGTGCAAACTCCGTATAGACAGCACCCGTAGTCAGGATCGAACCCGGGTCTCTGGCATTGTAAGGCAGCAACTCTACCCGCTGCACCACCCTGCCGCCCCATCTGTGCAGCCTCTGCCCCCAATCTGCCACGGTGATGCCCAACCCCGGCGACTCTGCGTGCTAACCCGTCACGGAAGCAGATCTACACTCACATATTACAATCGCCCCACACTCCTAAATCTCTGCTCCTGCAGCAACATCTCTTATCCTTTGTTGGACATTGCTGGCTTTACCTTGCACTAAACGTTATTCCCTCATCATGTATCTGTACACTGTGGACGGCTCGATTGTAATCGTGTATTGTCTTTTCGCTGACTGGTTAGCGCGCAACAAAAGCTTTTCACTGTACCTCGGTACACGTGACAATGAACTAAACTAACACACCACACCGACTTGGACAGATATCACTGACTTTTCTCAAAGGGATAAGTCTTGGAATCTCCTTTGTGACGACAAGATGATCTCCTACACCAAGCAGCTTCAACATGTATAGGGTGGGAGAGTCTAAAACTAAAGGGCAGAGGGTTTGGGTGAGAGGGAGTACATTCAAAAGGAATCTGAGGGGCAACGCTTTCTTCAGAAGCGAAATATTACCTATTCCTTTTCTCCAGAGATGCTGCCTGTCCCACTGAGTTACTCCAGCACTCTGTGAAACGTCACCTATCCATGTTCTCCACAGATGCTGCCTGTCCCACTGAGTTACTCCAGCACTCTGTGAAACGTCACTATTCCATGTTCTCCACAGATGCTGCCTGACCCGCTGAGTTACTCCAGCACTCTGTGAAACGTCACCTATCCATGTTCTCCACAGATGCTGCCTGACCCACTGAGTTATGGTGCAGCAGCATCTATGGAGCTAAGGAAATAGGCAACGTTTCGGGCCGAAATCCTTCTGGAAATAGGCAACGTTTCGGGCCGAAACCCTTACGGGTTTTGGCCCGAAACGTTGCCTATTTCCTTAGCTCCATAGATGCTGCCTGACCCGCTGAGTTACTCCAGCACTCTGTGAAACGTCACCTATCCATGTTCTCCACAGATGCTGCCTGGCCCGCTGAGTTACTCCAGCACTCTGTGTAAACCAGGATCTGCAGTTCCTTGCTTCTACTCAATATAAATGGGGATGAACGACCAGCATGGATGGGCTGAAGGGCCTGTTTGCTTGCTGTATCTCTCCATGACTCTGACACTCTCTTCTTCCCCCTGTGTGAGTCACTCAGTAACTGTTCACCTGTGGAAAGCACTTGGCTTCTCCTCACACCTGAGGTCGTCCTCTCTGAAGAAACATTGGTAATCTGATGTCAGTCGCCACGGGCGGGACCTTCATCCAAGTCGTTCCTTCAGATTCCAACACTCCCTCCGACAGCTTCTGACCTTTCATTTTGCTTTTCCGGAATTTGCATTTTTTTCATTTTAAATCTCTAGATGTTCATTGCGCGGATGTTAATTGGCAAGAGTATGGATCGCCACGGGCTCAGTACAACTAGTCCATGGAGATTAAAATAAAAATCCTTCTAATTTCTAGAGTTGCTCGTGGCTCCTTCTTGCAGATGTGTGGAGCCGGTCTCTCTGCCTTTCTTCCAGGTTAAATGAAGTGCTGGCAATTACACAGCTCAGACGTCCACACATTAGAATAGAGCTCGGGGTGCTGCACATCCAAATGTCAAAATGTAAAAGGCAGTAATAACGTCATTTGCCTTATTTCAAGCAAAGAAATCTCAATAATTCTACTTTTGAAGACTTCTGAAACTTTGATCTTGTTCCACCAGTGTTCAGCACTGAACAGTTCCTGATTGTTGAGTCTAATAACTAACTGTGTTCTTCATAGAGTTATAACCTGTCCCAACTCCCAGCTTCAGTTGTCTCTTGTAGCTGTTGTGTGTTCACCTCTTGGCTTCATCTCATCGTGTGGTGGGTTGGTGTTCTATTGATCTCTGAAACTCCGCACCAATTTCTCTCCACTCTTCAGTCAGTCGACCCAGGGCTTCACACAAGTAAGTGGTTGTGTCATGGAACTACCATCAATACATCCCACCATAACTAGTGGACCAGCCTTTTGCATCACAGCTTGGTTTGGGAACAGCTCTGCACACAACCTCATCAAACTGCAGAGAATTGTAGATGTCGCCCAGTTCACACTCCCCACCATTGTAGATGTAGCCCAGTCCATCACACAGACCACACTCCCCACCATTGTAGATGTAGCCCAGTCCATCACACAGACCACACTCCCCACCATTGTAGATGTAGCCCAGTCCATCACACAGTCCACACTCCCCACCATTGTAGATGTAGCCCAGTCCATCACACAGACCACACTCCCCACCATTGTAGATGTAGCCCAGTCCATCACACAGACCACACTCCCCACCATTGTAGATGTAGCCCAGTCCATCACACAGACCACACTCCCCACCATTGTAGATGTAGCCCAGTCCATCACAGAGACCACACTCCCCACCATTGTAGATGTAGCCCAGTCCATCACACAGACCACACTCCCCACCATTGTAGATGTAGCCCAGTCCATCACACAGACCACACTCCCCACTATTGTAGATGTAGCCCAGTCCCACACACAGACCACACTCCCCACCATTGTAGATGTAGCCCAGTCCATCACACAGTCCACACTCCCCACCATTGTAGATGTAACCCAGTCCATCACACAGTCCACACTCCCCACCATCGACTCCATCTACACTTCAGGCTGCCTCGGGAAAGCAGCCGACATCATCAAAGACTTGTCCCCCCCCCCAGTTATCTCTCCTTCTCCCCGCTCCCGTCCGGCAGAAGATACAGAATGTCTGGAATATCGGAGGCTGAGGGAAGTCCTGATGGAAATACATAAAATGATGAGTCGCACACATAGGCACGTCAGTCGGAACCTTGTTATCAGGATGAAAATGTCAAATCCTTGTGAGTATGGCTTTATGGGGAGAAGAACAAAGTGTAAAGGAGATGTGTGGGGCAGGTTGTTTTACACAGAGGGTGGTGGGTGCCTGGAACATGCTGCCAGGGGTGGTGGTGGAGGCAGATGCAATAGTGACATTTTAAACATTTTTAGGTGGGCTGAAGGATATGCAGGTAATGGTGGGATATGGAGAACATATTTCTTGATTTCTTGGTCCTCCAAAATATTCCAAATGGAATTTAAACTGGAAGTGGTGGAGGGAGGACTTAAGCCAGAAAGGGTTTTTGGGAAGAAAACTGTTAGATGTTAGCACAGGAGATTAGATGAAACATAGAAACATAGAAACATAGAAAGTAGGTGCGAGAGTAGACCACCAGGTCCGTCGAGCCCGCACCGCCATTCGCTCATGGCTGAACACTAAACAGACACCCTTACCCACAAACAGTAGACACAAGACACAGAACACAAGACACTACCCTCCCCTTTATACCGCTATCACCCCTCTCCACCCCAAGAACCGCGTGATCTCCTGGGGGAGGCAAAAAAACGGATAAAAACCCAGGTCCAATTCGGGAAAAAAATCCGGGAAATTCCTCTCCGACCCCAATCCAGGCGATCGACACTTGTCCAGGAGATCACTCAGGTCTTACTATACTAACCATACCTAGGTCCATATCCCTGCCCTCTCCCCGTAGCCCCTTATCCCCTTGGCAGCTAAAAAACCATCTATTTTAGACTTAAATATATTTAACGTTTGATACCATGAACATGGTATCATTCCTGTCATTTATATGTCCATAAGTTCTAGGAGCAGAATTAGGCCATTCGGCCCATCAAGTCTACTCGGCCATTCAATCATGGCTGATCTATCTTTCCCTCTCAACCCCATTCTCCTGCCTTCACCCCATAACCCCTGACACCCGTACTAATCAACCTTTAGCTTTAACCCACAGCAGCACTTCAGCTCAGCTTGTCGAAGGCCATGGCCAAAAGGTGACAACATTATTGACTTAACGAGGAAGCCTGGTGACCTTGGAATTCAGATATGAATTGTGTTTCTTATTTCTTGTTCACTTCAGGCTGAGAATATTGTTCTCCGTCCCTGAATACTTAACCAATTAGAGGCCAAAGAAGTATTGGAACTAACAGCTGGCTCAGCGGTCTTTGGCTCTGTCCAATTAGATATTAAATCCAGTGGGTGTGAGAATGTGTGTAGACACAAGATGCTGTGTCTCAGCCTGAAGAAGGGTCTCGGCCCAAAACGTCACCCATTCCTTTTCTCCAGAGATGCTGCCTGTTTGTCCAATATCCCTCTACACATTTCCTATCCATGTACCTGTCCAAATGTCTATTAAATGTTGTTATTTTACCTGCCTCGATTACCTCCTCCGGCAGCTCATTCCACAGCTCATCACACACTGTGCAAAAAAAATTGCCCCTTCAGATTCCTATTAAATCTTCCCCCTCCCTCACCTTAAACCTATGTCCTCTGGTTTTCGATTCCCCTGCTCTGGGTGAGAGACTGTGCATTTAAATAGATAAACAGCCTTTAGATAATACCTATATTCTATACAAACAGGCTGGCAGGTAGTGGAGGGTTGACAGGTTGGGTCAGGGTAACACAAGCTGCTGTTTAATGAAGTGGTCACCAGGTTATTAAGGCAGCTGTTCTGCCATCAGTCCAGGGCTGAACCTTGCTTGGTTTTCATTATGTGGAGATGGCAGAGACCTGGCTCTCGGTTACAAGGCTATAACTCAACAAAAAATGATCTTGGATGCATCATAAAGCATTTTATAAAACTGCAATGGGCCATGGCTTCATGTAAGCCACTAACTAACTATGTATTACCCAGCTACTGGAAGACAGGGCGGCAATGTGGCACAGCGTTAGAGCTGCTGCCTCACAGCGCCAGAGACCAGGGTTCGATCCCGACTACGGGTGCTGTCTGTACGGAGTTTGCACATTCTCCCCGTGAGCTGTGTGGGTTTTCTCCGGGCGCTTCGGTTTCCTCCCACGCTCCAAAGACGTACAGGTTTGTAGGTTAATTGGCTTGGTGTAAATGTAAATTGTCCCTAGTGTGGGTAGTATAGTGTTAATGTGCAGGGATCGTTGGTCAGTGTGGACTCGGTGGGCCGAAGGGCCTGTCTCTGTGCTGTACAACTCTATGACAGACAAACTTGGAAAGCGTGTGGTTTGTGTCCCAACCTCAGCAAATTCCTCCTCATCTCTTTCCGAAAGGAACGTCTTTTAAAAGCCCCAGAATCAAAAGACGTTCCTTTCAGAAGGAGATGAGGAGGAATTTTTTTAGTCAGAGGGTGGTGAATCTGTGGAATTCATTGCAACAGACGGCTGTGGAGGCCACAAGCCAGTGGATATTTTTAAGGCAGAGATAGATAGATTCTTGATTAGTGCGGGTGTCAGGGGTTACGGGGAGAAGGCAGGAGAATGGGGTTAGGAGGGAGAGATAGATCAGCCATGATTGAATGGCGGAGTAGACTTGATGGGCCGAATGGCCTAATTCTGCTCCTATGAGTTATGAACTTATGAAAGGGCACATGTTGCTAGTTCAATGGTAGATTATTGTTAATTATGAATGAATCATTTTGTGCAGGTCAATAAAACACACCGATACATTGCTCACGTTGAATCCTGGTCCCCAGGGCTGAGTTTAGTTTAGAGATACAGCGTGGAAACAGGCCCTTCGGCCCACCGAGTCCGTGCCGACCAGCGATCCCCCGCACACTATCCTACACACACTAGTGACAATTTACACATACACCAGGCCAATTAACCTACAAACCTGCACGTCTTTGGAGTGTGGGAGGAAACCGAAGATCTCGGGAAAACTCACACAGGTCACGGGGAGAACGTGCAAACTCCGTACAGACAGCACCCGTAGTCGGGATTGAACCCGGGTCTCTGGCGCTGTGAGGCAGCAACTCTACCGCTGCGCCACCGTGAATGTGTACTGCTACACACAGCGATCCCTCAACAACTCACCCACATACGCCTTCATGTAGAAACTCCCTGATCGCTTGGCCTAATGAGTTTGTTGTGAGCTATCCGAGATCTTTCCGCCCATGTTAGTCACGGAGTAGATCGCCATTTGTTTAAATTACATTCAGTGCCCCAGCCATCTAGTACACACCAGAATTCAAATTATTCATGCTTAAAGAAGAACTGTTTATTTTTAATTGAATTTTGGCTCAATGCGCTTTAGGAAACATTACACTATTTAGTTCAGCTTTCAAATTATCCTGTTCTGTTCTACAAAGCTGTTTTTATGAGAAAAAAACCCTAATTGTTATTGAATCTTAATTAAGGAGAATGTGTCCCTTTTAATCAGGTTGTGTAGATGAGGGCTTTTGCAAATCTATAACCAAAAACACAATTGGTTCGCAACGAGCAAGTACTCTACTATTTATTCATTCATGTCGTGGGGATATGGACTTTGTCAGCAGTTTTGGGCAACATATCTGAGGAAGGATGTGCTGGCTCTGGAGAGGGTCCAGAGGAGGTTTACAAGAATGATCCCAGGAATGAGTGGGTTAACATATGATGAGCGTTTGTCGGCACTGGGCCTGTACTCGCTGGAGGTTAGAAGGATGAGGGTAAGGCCTCATTGAAACTTACCGAATAGTGAAAGGCCTGGTTAGAGTGGATGTGGAGAAGATGTTTCCACTATTGGGAGAGTCTAGGACCAGAGATCACAGCATCATAATTAAAGGACGTTCCTTTAGGAAGGAGATGAGGAGGAATTTCTTCAGTCATATCCCTATCCTATCCCTATCCATGTACCTGTCCAAAAGGTGTTATAGTCCCTGCCTCAACTACCTCCTCTAGCAGCTCGTTCCATACACCCACCACCCTTTATGTGAGAAAGTAACCCCTCAGGTTCCTATTAAATCTTTCCCCTCCCACCATAGATACTTTGAAACATATAAAATAGGTGCAGGAGTAGGCCATTTGGCCCTTTGAGTTAGCACCGCCATTCAATATGATCAAGGCTGATCCTCCAAAATCAGTTGTGTTTAAGAAGGAACTGCAGATGCTGGAAAATCGAAGGTACACAAAAAAGCTGGAGAAACTCAGCGGGTGCAGCAGCATCTATGGAGCGAAGGAAAAAGGCAATGTTTCAGCCCGAAACGTCGCCTATTTCCTTCGCTCCATAGATGCTGCTGCACCTGCTGAGTTTCTCCAGCTTTTTTGTGTACATCCAAAATCAGTTCCCTGTTTCTGCTTTCTCCCCAAATCCCTTGATTCCGTTAGACCGAAGAGCTAAATGTAACTCAGCCTTAAACCTCTGTCGTCTGATTCCTGATTCAGCTCTGTGTATTCACACTATCTATGATTCACCGTTCATGGTTCCATGGTTTGCTTCACACCAATCAGTCCCGTCCCCCCGAGACACAACTATGGGATCCAATCAGGGGATAATTGTTCTGGGCATGGTGTGTTCCCCAGGGTGAGACAAAGAGACATGGAGAGAGTGGTGGCGGATCCTGCCCATTAACTGGCTGCTGGAGTCCACTTAATGAGCAGTTGTTCCACAAGACTTCACCAGGAGTGTGGGAGCATCTTAGTAATAGGGTGGGAAGAATCACATCAGACTGGGCGTTCTGTCAGTGTGGTGTGGTGGGTGGCAGGAGATCCTTGTCACATGGGCCACACAGACGATGGGACCACAAACTGCAATTATCCAAGCTGGTGGAGAAATCTGCGCAAGTCAAGTCAAGTCAAGTTTATTCGTCACGTACACATACGAGATGTGCAGTGAAATGAAAAGTGGCAATGCTCGCGGACTTTGTGCAAAAAGACAAACAAACAAACAAACAAACAACCTACAAACAGAATGGGACAGAATCACATTTACTTTTACATATTAAATATTGTGGGCGGAAGGAAAAAGGGAAAAAAACAGCACTTTAAAAAAAAAAGCAATGACAAAAACTGCGGAGAGTAGGGTAGAGATGAGGCCGGGACGTTGCACTGGGCAGTGATGGATGGCTTCTGGCTTCTGGCTTCTGGCACTGCAGCTTATACATCAGCGAGCCCAAACGTAGACATGTCCGATCATTTTGCTGATCACCTTCGCTCAGCCCACCTGAACCTACCTGATCTCCCGGTTGCCAAACACTTGAATTCTCCTTCCCAGTCCCACGGTCAAGTTCAAGTTCAAGAGAGTTTATTGTCATGTGTCCCTGATAGGACAATGAAATTCTTGCTTTGCTTCAGCACAACAGAACATAGTAGGCATGAATACAGAACAGATCAGTGTGTCCATATACCATTATATAAATATATACACACATGAATAAATAAACTGATAAAGTGCAAATAACAGAAAATGGTTATTAATAATCAGAGTTTTGTCCGAGCCAGGTTTAATAGCCTGATGGCTGTGGGGAAATAGCTATTCCTGAACCTGGTCCTTGCAGTCTTCAGGCTCCTGTACCTTCTACCTGAAGGTAGCAGGGAGATGAGTGTGTGGCCAGGATGGTGTGGGTCTTTGATGATACTGCCAGCCTTTTTGAGGCAGCGACTGCGATAAATCCCCTCGATGGAAGGAAGGTCAGAGCCAATGATGGACTGGGCAGTGTTTACTACTTTTTGTAGTCTTTTCCTCTCCAGGGCACTCAAGTTGCCGAACCAAGCCACACTGACCTTTCTGTCCTAAGACTCCTCCATTGTGTCTAACAAAGTGTCAGGCACGCTGGCCTTCATCATGAGTATTGAAGTTGGGACATCATCTTACAGTTGTACAAGACTGTGTTCAGTTTTGGTCACATTGCTGCAGGAAGGATGCCATTAAGCTGGGGTGAGTGCTGAGAAGGTTCACAAGGTATGTTGCCAGGGCTTGAGTGTCTGAGCTACAGGGAGAGGTTGGGCAGGCTGGGATTTTATTCCTTGGAGCGCAGAAGAATGAGGAGTGGTCTGAAGAAGGGTCTCGACCTGAAACTTCACCCATTCCTTCTCTCCGGAGATGCTGCCTGTCCCGCTGAGTTACACCAGCTTTTTGTGTCTATCTTATAGAGGTGTATAAAATCATGAGAGGAATAGATTGGGTAGAGACACACAGAGTCTCTTGCCCTGAGTAGGGGAATTGAGAACCAGAGGACATTGGTTTAAGGCGAGGGGGGAAAGATTTACCAGGACAACCAAAACTGAACATAATACTCCAATTACAGCCTCACCAATATGTTGTATAACTATAAGTCCCAACGACTACACTCAGACCTGTAACCTGCCAGTCTCTCCCCTCCCCCAGCTCTCTTCTCCCCCTCTCATGAAGAAGGGTCCCGACCCGAAACATCACCTATCCATGTTCTCCACAGATGCTGCCTGACCCGCTGAGTTACTCCAGCACTCTGTGAAACGTCACCTATCCATGTTCTCCACAGATGCTGCCTGACCCGCTGTGTTACTCCAGCACTCTGTGAAACGTCACCTATCCATGTTCTCCACAGATGCTGCCTGACCCGCTGAGTTACTCCAGCACTCTGTGAAACGTCACCTATCCATGTTCTCCACAGATGCTGCATACCTGACCTGCTGAGTTACTCCAGCACTCTGTGAAACGTCACCTATCCATGTTCTCCACAGATGCTGCCTGACCTGCTGAGTTACTCCAGCACTCTGTGAAACGTCACCTATCCATGTTCTCCACAGATGCTGCCTGACCTGCTGAGTTACTCCAGCACTCTGTGTCTCTCTGTGGGAGTGACGGACTATTATGTAATCTCACTGCATGAAAATAAAGAACTTTACATTTGCCACAGGGGCCGCTAGCCCCCACAGTAACTGCGTTTAAGTAAAGTTTGTTGGCGATAGGGCAAGCTTTGTGAAAC
Source organism: Amblyraja radiata (assembly GCF_010909765.2). Classification (NCBI taxonomy): domain Eukaryota; kingdom Metazoa; phylum Chordata; class Chondrichthyes; order Rajiformes; family Rajidae; genus Amblyraja; species Amblyraja radiata. Next base: position 16,435,269 of record NC_045996.1, read on the forward strand.
ACTATTCCCACTCCCAACCTCAATACCACTAACGTCAAAAATTAACATCACCAGCTTCCCGAGTTGTGTTGCTCATTGCGTTCTCTCCCTGGCGGATGTGAAAATTGATTTTGGTCTTTACAGATGCAGTATTTCTGCTGGAACAGTTGTGGGAGAGCAGCAGAAGGGCGTTAATGGCTCATGTTTCTGACTTCTCGCTCTCTGCAATTATTTTACCAGACAGCTTATTTTATTTCATGTAAAATTTATGCTTTATTTTTTCTGAGGCCCCAGGATCTCACAATCCTCCAGAGTTGTGTTTTTAAAAAAAAATCTATATACCGCACAGTTACTGATGCCGTAATGTGCACAAACAGGTCGTTTAGGTTGACTGATGTAAGATAGCCTTTAATGGAAGTGTGATGGTGAAACCTAATCTTTAATTTGCCCTAAAGAAGCTGCCAGTTTAATGGGGGACGTTTCTCATGTAATGAAACATTTAAACGTGGAGGGAAAGGGAATTAATGAAGGGTCATCACTCTTGACCCGAAACGTCACCCATTCCTTCTCTCCACAGATGCTGCCTGACCCGCTGAGTTACTCCAGCATTTTGTGTCTATCTTTGATTTAAAGCAGCATCTGCAGTTCCAGCATCTGGAGTCTGGACAAGGGTCCCGACCCGAAACGTCACTCATTCCTTCTCTCCACAGATGCTGCCTGACCCGCTGAGTTACTCCGGCTTTTTGTGTCCACCTTCGGTTTAAACCAGCATCAGCAGTTCCTTCTTACACAAGAGTCATGACTTTATTTGTTGGACTTTCACTGAGTCAATGCCAAGCTGTCGACATTGCAGGCATCCTGTTATTGGCCCTGTTTGGCCCATTAATGTAGCGATTATATTATTGAACGAGCGATCGGCCAAGGTGACTGGCGGTGCTGGCTCGAAGGGCCGAATGGCCTACTCCTGCACCTATTGTCTATTGTCTATTGTGACTGGGAAATGTAAACTCGAACAGCTGAAAAAATCTGGAACAAAAACTCATCGGAATTACCCTCACCCTTCCTCCACTAAGGGTGGTGGGTGTATGGAACGAGCTGCCGGAGGATATGGTTGGGGCAGGGATTATTGCAACGTTTAGTGTTAGTTCACTTTAGTTTATTGTCACGTGTACCGAGGTACAGTGAAAAGCTTTTGTTACGCGCTGGCCAGTCAGTGGAAAGACAATGCATGATTACAATCGAGCCGTCCACAGTGTACAGATACATGATAAGGGAGTAATGTTTAGTGCAAGGTAAAGCCAGCAAAGTCCGATCAAAGATAAACTTTTGGCCAGGTACTTCGATAAGAAAGGTTTAGAGGGATGTGGGCCAAATGTAGGCAGGTGGGACTAGTGTAGATGGGCCATGTTGGGTCACCCTGGGCAAGTTGGGCCATAAAAACATAGGGAAAAGGTGCAGGAGTTGGTCATTTGGCCCTTCGAGCCAGCACTGCCATTCAGCACCGATCACCCAGAATCAGTAGGTAGACAAAAATGCTGGAGAAACTCAGCGGGTGAGGCAGCATCTATGGAGCGAAGGAAATAGGCAACGTTGCCTCACCCGCTGAGTTTCTCCAGCATTTTTGTCTACCTTCGATTTTCCAGTATCTGCAGTTCCTTCTTAAACATCCAGAATCTGTACCCCGTTCCTGCTTTCTCCCCATATCCCTTGATTCCCTTAGCCCTAAGAGCTAAATCTAACTCTCTCTTGAAAACATCCAATGATTTGGCCTCCACAGATTCACAACTCTCTGGGTGAAAAGGTTTTTCCTCAACTCAATCGTTAATGGCCGACCCCTTATTCTTAAGCTGTGACCCCTGGTTCTGGACTCCCCCAACATTGGGCACATTTTCCCTGCAACCTGTCCAATCCTTGAGAATTTTACATGTTTCTATAAGATATCCTCTCATCCTTCTAAACTCCAGTGAAGCTGCCAAATGAAGGGCCTGTTGTGTGGTGGGTGACTCTGTGGGCCAAAGTATATCACTGACATGCTTCCACTATATAAGCCTTCTAGACCGCTAAGATCTTCTGAAACCAATCTGCTAGTGATTCCCAGAGTAAATACAAAACATGGGAAAGCAGGATTTAGTTACTATGCAACAAATAGCTGGAATAAACTTCCTGAAGATTTAAGACTTGCCTCAACTTTGACCACTTTTAAAACAAGACTGAAAACTTTTATGTTTACTTTAGCTTTCAGCTAAATCTTAACTACATTGCACTTTTAACTTTTGCACTTTTTATAATGCATTTTTAATTTTGCTTTTCTTTTCTTTTAGTTCTTCTATTTTATTTCATTTTTTTATTTCATTTATTGGATGACATGTTTTTATGTGAAGCACTTTGAGTCTGCCTCGTGTATGAAATGTGCTATATAAATAAAGTTGCCTTGCCTTGCCCATCCAGTATTCAATGTCCGTCAGTGAGTGGATGGGGGGGGGGGGGGGGGGGGGGGGGGGGGGGGGGGGGGGGGGGGGGGAGGGACTTGGGAGGTGGCGCATCAGTGGAACGGAGGTACATTGGTGGCTGTTAGTTTCACAGCCTCTGGGTAGTGTGACAGGCAGCAAGTGATCTTTAGGGAGGGTGTATTCGAGAATGGAGAGCAGAACAGATAAAAGACAATGCAGAATCTCACATGGAGAGGATGTATTAGGTAAAGAATGAACACTTTGGGCAATCGCACAAGGAGTGGATGGAAGGAAGGCAGTTTCAGATTGAAGGCAATTAGATTGAAAGATAAATCAGAAGAACAAAAGTTGTGAGGGTGAGAAGAAGAATTGTAGGAGGGGGAGGAATATTACAATGCAGCCATTATCTCCCTTCTGCGAGCAGCGCATTGCCCGTGGATAGACATTAATATTGAGCTGTCAAGGTTAAACGCTTCCACTTTACCACTGACAATCCCATTGAATGCGAATCTGACACAAAGTCTTGATGCAGTGTCAGGAGAAGTTCAAGAGGAAACAGGGCGGCCACGGTGGTGCAGCGGGTAGAGCTGCTGCCTCACAGCGCCAGGGACCCGGGTTCGATCCTGACTCCGGAAGCTGTCTGTACGGAGTTTGCACGTGGGTTTTTCTCCGGGTGCTCCGGTTTCCTCCCGCACTCCAAAGACGTGCAGGTTTGTAGGTTAATTGGCTTTGATATAAGTGTAAATTGTCCCTAGTGTGTGTGTAGGATAGTATTAATGTACGGGGATCGCTGGTCGGTGCGGACTCGGTGGGCCGAAGGGCCTGTTTCCACGCTGTATCTCTAAACTAAAACGAAAACGAAAAAGTATATGGCTTGTGTACTCTGTACACAAAACCAATCGGGATCCCCCAGCAGGTCTGACCCCAGGCAGCCTTCACCCTTGGAGCAGCGAGTGGGGCAGGGAATCCAACACACCCTCCACAGTCTGAGGAAGGGTCTCGACCCGAAACGTCACCCATTCCTTCAACCCCAGAGATGCTGCCTGTCCCGCTGAGTTACTCCAGCACTTGTTTTTTCGCTGGAGATTCCTGTGATTGACTATATTCATGAGGATGGGTTCCCCTTTGACGTGTGGCTGATGTAGTCAGCGCCACATCAGGGGATCCACTGATATTTAAACAGGTTTATACACGATGCAGATTCATTGAACAGTTACCAACCTGAGATAATTCCATTCCTCTCGACTTGGTGTTAGATAATTGACTTGTTCCACTCTGCACAATACAAATAACATAACTTGGCACTTTGCATACGAGGACTGGTGCAATATGCAATCTGCTTCCTGCCTTTCTGCATGCTTTTATTATGCTTGTCAGAGTGAGAACAGAACATTTTCTCTCTTGTCACCTCATCAAGGCACAAAGAAGCACCAGATGCATATATGCAGCGGCTTGGACCACCAACAACAGATGTTTAACATTAACATTCCAGGACTCACGCCCAACTTCAGCAGAAGACACCCTGCCCAATATCTTCCACTTTGCAGTTAGTTCAGGACTGATATATTCGTCACTGGCGCAGTCTCTTACACAATTATTTGGGTTGGTAACTTCAATTTATCTCAGGTTGGTAACTTCAATGAATCTGCATCGCGTATGAATTTGTTTAAATATCAGTGAATCCCCCTGATGTGGCGCTGACTACATCAGCTACACGTCAAAGGGGAAACCATCCTCATAAATATAGTCAGAGTCATCACCCAGACGCGAGGAATCTCTAACAAAAAGACACAACATGCTGGAGTAACTCAGTGGGACAGGCAGCATCTCTGGGGTTGAAGGAATGGGTGACGTTTCGGGTCGAGACCCTTCTTCAGACTGTGGAGGGTGTGTTGCATTCTCTGCTCCACTCGCTGCTCCAAGGGTAAAGGCTGCCTGGGGCCAGACCTGCTGGAGGATACACTCCCTACACACTAGGGGCAATTTATTGAGGGCTAGTTAACTACAAATCGGTTCCGACTTTAGGATGAGGGGGAAATCGAAGCACTCGGTGGAAACACACGTGGCCACAGGGATAAAGTTCCTGCACTGTACTGTTCTATGTTCTATGTTGGTCTCTGCCCCATTGTTGCAACACAGGTTGGCTTGGAAACAGCTCTGCCCAAGACCACAAGAGATTGAAGAGAGTTGTAGATGTAGCCCAGTCCGTCACACAGACCACACTCCCCACCATTGTAGATGTAGCCCAGTCCATCACACAATCCACACTCCCCACCATTGTAGATGTAGCCCAGTCCATCACAATCCACACTCCCCACCATTGTAGATGTAGCCCAGTCCATCACAATCCACACTCCCCACCATTGTAGATGTAGCCCAGTCCATCACACAGACCCCACTCCCCACCATTGTAGATGTAGCCCAGTCCATCACACAGACCCCACTCCCCACCATTGTAGATGTAGCCCAGTCCCACACAGTCCACACTCCCCACCATTGTAGATGTAGCCCAGTCCATCACACAGACCACACTCCCCACCATTGTAGATGTAGCCCAGACCATCACACAGACCACACTCCCCACCATTGTAGATGTAGCCCAGTCCATCACACAGACCACACTCCCCACCATTGTAGATGTAGCCCAGTCCGTCACACAGACCACACTCCCCACCATTGTAGATGTAGCCCAGTCCATCAAACAGTCCACACTCCCCACCATTGTAGATGTAGCCCAGTCCCACACAGTCCACACTCCCCACCATTGTAGATGTAGCCCAGTCCATCACACAGACCACACTCCCCACCATTGTAGATGTAGCCCAGTCCATCACACAGTCCACACTCCCCACCATTGTAGATGTAGCCCAGCCCATCACACAGTCCACACTCCCCACCATTGTAGATGTAGCCCAGTCCATCACACAGACCACACTCCCCACCATTGTAGATGTAGCCCAGTCCATCACACAGACCACACTCCCCACCATCGACTTCATCTACACTTCACGCTGCCTCAGGAAAGCAGCCAACATCATCAAAGGCTAACCTCACCCTCTAAGTTGGCATCATGTTCGGCACGGACATTGTGGGCCAAAGGGCCTGTTCTGGGTCGAGACCCTACGTCAGACCTGGTCTTGACCCGAAACATCACCCATTCCATCTCTCCAGAGTTGCTGCCTGCCCCGCTGAGTTACTCCAGAATTTTGTGTCTATCTTTGGATTAAACCAGCGTCTGCAGTTCCTTCCTACACATTAGCAGATCTCTAGGTGTGTTGCAAACACCACATCTATTTCCTGACCGACACTCGATTGTGGACGCAGGCTCGCGTATCCCAAACACCGGTCATTTCTTTGTGTCGTGTACTCCTAGCGAATGTCTTTTCTGGCAGATTTACAATGAATGCTTCATACAACGACAGCTCAATCAAATATGATATGTTACAGTCCCACTCGCTCAAGTGATGCCTCAGAGCATCGCTTGGAAACGTTCCTGAGGAATAACATGACCAATCGTGGATAAACACACACTCTTTATGGACTTCTCTCCTTAATCCTTTGCAATTCAAAGGGTCTGAAGAAGGGTTTCGTTGCCTATTTCCTTCGCTCCATAGATGCTGCTGCACCCGCTGAGTTTCTCCAGCATTTTTGTCTACCTTCGATTTTCCAGCATCTGCAGTTCCTTCTTAAACACATTGATCTTGATCAGTCTGGAGAAGGGTCTCGACCCGAAACGTCACCTATTCCTTCTCTCCAGAGATGCCGCCTGTCCCGCTGAGTTACTCCAGCACTTTGTGTCGATCTGTTTCTGCATGGGGCACAGAACACAGAAGAGTTCTGCCCCTCCCACAGTGTACGCTGTGCTCCAGTGTACCAGTTCTGTGGCAAGACTGATGTTCGGGATGACAGAGGCGCTCACTGGAGCACGCTGACACAAGCTGTTAACTTTTGTTTTGAGAAAATGTCTCAGTTCACAAAACTTCTGAAGTGATAATTGAAAAAGAAAAGTGATTCTTATTCAGCAAAGATTTACTGGAGTGTTAATGAAGCGATCTTCATAATGTTTCCCAATCAGTTCTGCCAGCTTTGTGTGTGTGTACCACACGGAGACACACGGGACAACACGGGACAACACGGAACCACACGGAGATAACACAGAGACACACGGGACAACACGGAGACACACGGGACAACACGGAACCACACGGAGATAACACAGAGACACACGGGACAACACGGAGACACACGGGACAACACGGAACCACACGGAGATAACACGGAGACACACGGGACTGCACGGAGACAACACGAAGAAACACGGAGACACACGGGACAACACGGACAAACACGGAACCACACGGAGATACACAGAACCACACGGAACCACACGGTGACAACACGGAGACACACGGGACAACACGGGACACACAGAACCACACGGGACAACACGGGACACACGGAGACACATGGAACCACACGGAACAACACGGAGACACACGGAACAACACGGAGACACACGGAACAACACGGAGACACACGGAGACACACGGACAAACACGGAACCACACGGAGACACACGGAACAACATGGAGACACACGGAACAACACGGAGACACACGGAACCACACGGTTTCACACACTTGCCGAGTCTACCATCCACCAGTGGCCACGGCTGTCCCTGGCTGCGAGCTTTTCATTGGTTTCACGCTGATAGACTCTGGCAAGGGACCCAACAACTCCGGTGAGGGACAACATGACCGACTATTGTGTAGGAAGGAACTGCAAGTGCCGGGTTAAACCGAGGACAAACACAATAAGACATCCATCATTCTTGGTTTCAACAAAACATTCAACCAAAATCACAGACAAAAGAAACAATTCCTCAAAAAGAAAATCACTCTGAATTAAAAATAAGCACCGTATTAATATTGAGCCATTTGACAGAATACTAATGGAATAGAGGCATGCTGCTGACGAAGTCTGTGTTGTGTTATGATCCAGCGGAATCGAGCTTTGATTAAACCTGTCCTCAGGCAAGAGATTGAAAATTCCACTCATTCTGAGACATTCTGAGTCGGCACGGTGGCGCAGCGGGTAGAGCTGCTGCCTCACAGCGCCACAGACCCGGGTTCAATCCCGTCTACGGGCGCTGTTTTTTTATGGAGTTTCCATGTGACTGCGTGGGTTTCCTCCAGGTGCTCCGGTTTCCTCCCACATCCCAAAGACAATAGACAATAGACAATAGGTGCAGGAGTAGGCCATTCGGCCCTTCGAGCCAGCACCGCCATTCAATGGGATCATGGCTGATCATCCACAATCAGTACCCCGTTCCTGCCTTCTCCCCTGACTCCATATCCCCTGACTCCGCTATCTTTAAGAGCCCTATCTAGCTCTCTCTTGAAAGTATCCAGAGAACCGGCCTCCACCACCCTCTGAGGCAGAGAATTCCACAGACTCACCACTCTCTGGGTGAAAAAGTGTTTCCTCGTCTCCGTTCTAAATGGCTTACCCATTATTCTTAAACTGTGTGTGGCCCCTGGTTCGGGACTCCCCCAATATCGGGAACATGTTTCCTGCCTCTCGCGTGTCAAAACCCTTAATAATCTTATATGTTTCAATGAGATGCCCTCTCATCCTTCTGTAGGATTGTGTTAGTGTGCGGGGATCGCTGGTCGGTGCGGACTCGGTGGGCCGAAGGGCCTGTTTCCGCGCTGTATTTCTAAACTAAACTAAGCTCAACTAGACAGCACCGGTAGTCAGGATTGAACCCGGGTCTCTGGCGCTGTGAGGCAGCAGCTCTACCCGCCGCACCACCATGCCGCTGATGATGAAGAAAGTCAACAGCTGGCCAACCCCTGCCAGGGATCTGAATGCACGGCCTCCACTCTCTGTATTGTGGGGCAGTTGCAGCCGTTATTAAATGTTTGTGCCCATACAAGGTTGACAAAACAATTATAATCAGAGTCCTTCAATCCCCAGAACCATCAGCTCAAAGGAGATGTCAATTTGTTTTAGAATAAGAGACTTCTATCTCATAATGCCCATTAATGCCGTCAGCATGAGGGCAGGATTAGCCTCAGTATCCCCGACTCCACACTTGAATTCTGAAGCAACTCTATTTGCAGCCTCATTATAACCCGCAGTTTATTCAGCAAAGCCATTAACTAATCCAATTATACATTCTGCCCAGATCCAATGGGCAAGACTTGACACTTCTCCAAAACCAACACCATCTGCTCTCTTCCTGTGATCGCAGCGGCAACAGCTTTAACACAAGGAGTGGGCTGTTACTGGCTGGCATGGGTCAGTGAGGGAGGGAGGGTAGGGTCATCTGGCAGCGTCCAGGCACAGCTAGTACAGTGGGCAGCGAGAACTGACTGGCATCTCCTACAAGAGAGAGTAATGCCCCTGTCCCACCTAGGAAACCTGAACGGAAACCTCTGGAGACTTTGCGCCCCACCCAAGGTTTCCGTGCGGTTCCCGGAGGTTTTTGTCAGTCCCTCTACCTGCTTCCACTACCTGCAACCTCCGGCAACCACCTGCAACCTCCGGGAACCGCACAGAAACCTTGGGTGGGGCGCAAAGTCTGCAGAGGTTTCCGTTCAGGTTTCCTAAGTGGGACAGGGGCTTTAGATTTACCTCTAACTGCTAACAGAATCAAGGGATATGGGGAGTAGGCAGGAACGGGGAACTGATTTTGGATGATCAGCCATGATCATATTGAATGGCGGTGCTGGCTCGAAGGGCCGAATGGCCTCCTCCTGCACCTATTGTCTATGTTTCAATGTTCCTCCATTGTCACCCCGTACCACTGAGATAACAATGGAGGTGTACAGGCACGGTGGCACAATGGTAGAGTTGCTGCCTCACAGCGCCAGAGACTCCGGTTCGATCCTGACTACGGGTGCTGTCTATACGGAGTTTGTACGTTCTCTCCGTGACCTGCGTGGGTTTTCTCCGGCTGCTCCGGTTTTCTCCCACAGAGTAGGGGAATCGAGGACCAGAGGACATAGGTTTAAGGTGAAGGGGAAAAGATTTAATAGGAATCTGAGGGGTAACTTTTCCACACAAAGGGTGGTGGGTGTATGGAACAGCTGCCAGAGGAGGTAGTTGAGGCTGGGACTATCCCAATGTTTAAGAAACAGTTAGACAGGTACATGTATAGGACAGGTTTGGAGGGATATGGGCCAAGCGCAGGCAGGTGGGACTAGTGTAGCTGGGACATGTTGGCCGGTATGGGCAAGTTGGGCCGAAGGGCCTGTTTCCACACTGTATCACTCTATGACTAGTGTAGCTGGGACATGTTGGCCGGTGTGGGCAAGTTGGGCCGAAGGGCCTGTTTCCACACTGTATCACTCTGTGACTATTAACATCAAAATTGGGTTTAATCTAGACCCATAGTGATACTGAGAGCTTGCTGCCAAATGCTACAATAACAATTTTCCTTTATTGCAAATTAGTTTTTGTTCAATTGGGAAAGCAAGGGCCCTGGTCCAAGGCTGAGAAGAGCAAGGACAGAGAAGGTGGAGGTGAGATTGAAGCCAAAACTGTGTGTGTAGAAGCAGAGCAATGTTGTGGGAATTAGTTGTACACCATTCCACTGCATAATTCTCAGCAACCCTCATTAACAATGGGTCAACGAGGGCCCAAATCAGAACAATCATACCAAGACTTGGCAGGGACACTCTGATGGAAAAGGAAAGCGACCAGATGGTTTGTAAGAAGAGAACCATTGTGGTGGAGTGAAGATGGTCTTCTGGGGACAGCTTTGAATCATCATCAGAGTGCAAGCATTTTAATCGTTCGACCCCCACACACTATTTATCCCATCTTTTTTTATATTTTATTTTATTAGAAGTAAGTACAGCCATATGGCACCAAAGTGCCTAATATATATTTTCATAATACATTTTATGTACAACTTCTTTTTTTTTTTTTGTTACATTGAAAAAAGATTAGAATAAGAAAAAGAAGTTAGATAGTAAAGGATAGAAAGATGTGAAATATATAGTTGTGTGAAAAAAGAAAACGAGTAAATGAAGAAAGTTGAGAGAGAAAATAGAGAAAAGAAAATAAAATAAAAAAGAAAAGGAGATCATTATTTATAATCTTGACCAACCCTCGTCCAGTCCTGAAACAGTTATTTATTTATCCCATCTTAATACCAACGAGAAACATTTGCATCCATCAGCAATTTAAGTCCATTACGCCTATGTATTCCTGGGGACCCAAATACTGGTTGGGACAGGTTTACGGTGAGAGGGGAATGGTTCATGTGGTGCAGTGTTAGAGTTGCTGCCTCACAGTGCCAGAGACCCAGGTTCGATCCCGACTACGGGCGCTGTCTGTCCGGAGTTTGCACGTTACCCCCGTGACCTGCGTGGGTTTTCTCTGAGATCTTCGGTTTCCTCCCACACTCCAAAGACGTGCAGGTTTGTAGCTTAATTGGCTTGGTGTAAATGTAAATTGTCGCCTAGTGTGTGTAGGATAGTGTTAATGTGCGGGGATCGCTGGTCGGCACGGACTCGGTGGGCCGAAGGGCCTTTTTACGAGCTGTATCTCTAAAACAAAACTAAAGTACGAGCTGGCATAGGTTTAAGGTGAGAAGGGAAAGATTTAATAGTTCATAAGTTTGTAAGTCACAGGTGAGGAATTAGGCCATTCGGCCCATCAAGTCTATTCCAACATTCACTCATGGCTGATCTATCTTGCCCACCTAACCCCATTCTCCTGCCCTCGCCCCATAACCCTTGACACCCGCACTAATCAAGAATCTGTCAATCTCCACCTTAAAAATACCCAATGACTTGCGGCCTCCACAGCCGTCTGTGGCAAATAATTCCACAGATTCACCACCCTCTGACTAAATACATTTCTCTCCATCTATATTCTAAAGGTATGTCCTTGCATTGAGAGGCTGTGGTCACGGACAGAGTGAACGGCAGCTACTCACCTGCTCTCAACATCAACGCTGCTCCACCATCCAACCAGATCAGCAGAGATTAGAAAGGATTAGCATTTATATAACTTCTTATCATGTCCCTGTGGACATGCGGCAGTGCACCTGCATCTATCGCATTGCTGTGGAGTGGTGGTGAATAAATCAGCTTCTCACAGCAGCACCAGCTCACACACGCTCAAGAGTCAAGGGTGCCTAATTGTCATGTACATCGGCAATGGAGCAACGCAATCCTTACCTGCTGCACCCCCACAGTCCCGTTGATCCAATAACTCACAGATAAATATACAATAATCAATAATGATTTGCTTGGGCAGCTTACACCTCCGCGGTATGAACATTGACTTCTCTAACTTCAAGTAGCCCTTGCTTTCCCTCTCTCTCCATCCCCTCCCCCGCTCTCCCACCCAGTCTGACTGTCTCCGACTACAATTTGTTATGTTGTCATCTTGCTAACAATCATTGATTCTACAAATTCCTTGATCTCCATTCTCCTTGCCCTGTTTTCACACCTCACCCTTCCTTATCTATGTATCTCTTTCTCCTCTGATGTCAGTCTGAAGAAGGGTCTCGACCCGAAACTCGACGACCCATTCCTTCTCACCAGAGATGCTGCCTGACCCGCTGAGTTACTCCAGCACTCTGTGAAACGTCACCTATCCATGTTCTCCACAGATGCTGCCTGACCCGCTGAGTTACTCCAGCACTCTGTGAAACGTCACCTATCCATGTTCTCCACAGATGCTGCCTGACCCGCTGAGTTATGGTGCATCAGCATCTGTGGAGCTAAGGAAATAGGCAACGTTTCGGGCCGAAACCCTTCTGGAAATAGGCAACGTTTCGGGCTGAAACCCGGAAGGGTTTCGGCCCGAAACGTTGCCTATTTCCTTAGCTCCATAGATGCTGCTGCACCCGCTGAGTTACTCCAGCACTCTGTGAAACGTCACCTATCCATGTTCTCCACAGATGCTGCCTGACCCGCTGAGTTACTCCAGCACTCTGTGAAACGTCACCTATCCATGTTCTCCACAGATGCTGCCTGACCCGCTGAGTTACTCCAGCACTCTGTGAAACGTCACCTATCCATGTTCTCCACAGATGCTGCTGCACCCGCTGAGTTACTCCAGCACTCTGTGAAACGTCACCTATCCATGTTCTCCACAGATGCTGCCTGACCCGCTGAGTTACTCCAGCAGTCTGTGAAATGTCACCTATCCATGTTTTCCACAGATGCTGCCTGACCCGCTGAGTTATGGTGCATCAGAATCTGTGGAGCTAAGGAAATAGGCAACGTTTCGGGCCGAAACCCTTCTGGAAATAGGCAACGTTTCGGGCTGAAACCCGGAAGGGTTTCGGCCCGAAACGTTGCCTATTTCCTTAGCTCCATAGATGCTGCTGCACCCGCTGAGTTACTCCAGCACTCTGTGAAACGTCACCTATCCATGTTCTCCACAGATGCTGCCTGACCCGCTGAGTTAGTCCAGTGTTTTGTGTCTATCTTAGATGCATCTCACATCTGAGTTACTCCAGCAATTTGTGTTTTTAAAAAAATAAATAAACCAGCACCTGCAGTTCCTTGCTTTCTACATCTGGTGGATCCCAGTCCATGTTCCATCCAGGACCCAGGTGCTGAGTGGACATTTAACGTAGGGTTGGTGGTTATTCACAGTCAAGGACTGTTACTGATTGGGGCAGTGTGTGGAGTTAGCTGATTGCTTTCTGCTGTGACTCCATGGGGTGCAATGTGAGTTTTACTGGCTGGTGGGCGGATGATTAGAGTGGAATTTATTTCTAGTGCAGATTGTGTGCTGGGCTGCAGCCATGTCATTGACAGTGTGAGTGGGCACACAGTCTCTTGCCCAGTGTAGGGCAATCGAGAACCAGGCGACATGTGCTTAATGTGAGAGGGGAAAGATTTAGTAGGAATCTGAGGGGTAACATTTTTACATAAAGGGTGGTGGGTGTATGGAACGAGCTGCCAGATGAGGTAGTTGAGGCTGGGACTATCCCATTGTTTACACAACTTTTGGACAGGTACTGTACATGTGCAGGACAGGGATATGGGTCAAACGTGGCCGGGTGGGACTAGTATAGATGGGGCATGTTGGCCAGAGTGGGCAAGTTGGGCTGGACGTATCACTGCGACTCTATCATCCTCAGTCAGGGGTGAGTGAGTGTGAGAGTGAATAGTGAGTGTGAGTGTGTGAAGTTGAGTGTGAGAGTGAATGAGTTGTGTGTGTGAGAGTGAGGTGGAGGGTTAGAGTGGTGAGGTGTGAGTGATGTGAGAGTGAGTGTGTGGTGAGTGCGATGTAGTGAGTGTGTGAGTGAGTGGTGAGGTGTGAGAGTAAGGGTGTGTGAGTAGTGTGTGAGTAAGTGTGTGAGTTAGAGTGAGTGTGTGAAGTGAGTGAGGTGAGTGAGTGTGGTGAAGTGTTAGTGAGTGTGTGAGTGAGTGTGAGAGTGATGAGTGTGTGGGAGTGAGTGAGTGAGTGTGGGTGGGTGAGTGGAGTGGAATGTGTGGTGAGTGTGTGTGGTGTGTGGGTGTGGTGAGATTGAGTGAGTGTGTGAGAGTGAGTGAGTGTGAGAGTGAGTGTGTGTGTGAGTGAGTGTGTGTGTGAGTGAGAGTGAGTGTATGTGTGAGTGTGTGAGTGAGAGTGAGAGTGAGTGTGAGAGTGAGTGTGTGAGTGAGTGTGAGTGTGTGAGAGTGTGAGAGTGAGTGAGTGTGTGAGTGAGTGAGTGTGTGAGTGAGTGTGTGAGGGAGGATGAGGGTGCCTGGTGCCTGGGTGTGGGTTGATGTAGTGTTGAGGGCTGCATCTACTCAGGGCTGGTGTTCCGTTAGCTCCTCCCTCATGGCTCCATCGTCCTCTTTGTTCGACTGTAACACTGACACCTCCGATTTACCTTCTCCCTCCCTCTACCGGCTGCAAAACAACTCACCAACTTCATTCACCTGTCCAGGTGTGGAGACCACATGTGTCCACCTCTGTCCTGTGCCACGATCTCTAATGTCCCCTTTAGAGTCATAATATCAGAGCACGGATCGGGCCCAACTTGCCCACACTGCCCAACATGTCACACAGTGGGTGCCTTCATCACCACTGGGGCCAATAGCTGCCCCTCCCTCTCCAACCACTCTCGGACAAACCCTTGACCAAGAGAGAGTCTGTGGGTCCGGACAGCACCCCCCCACCCCCTCCCCCACCCCCCCTCATGATAACCATATCACCTCCCACTAGATGGATAAATAATGTATTATCCTGTGTTAGAAACTAAAATAGACCAAGAACTGCCTGACGCTTAGAAATTGCCCTGAGGAAGGATTTGTGATGAAACAGTGAGTGGATGAAGCTTGTGCCCAGAGTATTTCCCAGTTGTGTCCCCGGCTCCTGGTGTCGATAGTCAATGTAAACATGTGTCTCAAATCACGGACATATTTCTGACTTACAATACAATACAATACAATAAGGTTTATTTGCTTTAAACCACTTGTGGATAGGATGTAGATTTTCTTGTGTTTTCTGTTAATTCTGTCTAGATTGATCACCTAATGTTGTAATTAAATACACCATGTAACAAGGCAGGCCAACTGGGACCATTCATCTGCAGTTTATGGAAAGGGAAGCTGGCCAAGGAGTTGCTCATTTCTTAGGTTGTTGCCTGCATCTGCCACGGCATCGAGCTCCTGAAAGGTACATGAAGTCTTCCCTCTCTCAACCTCCAGCCACCTTTTGCAGGTGAGTGGGACAAGGTGTGTGGGAAGGAACTGCAGACGCTGGTTTAAATCGAAGGTAGACACAAAATGCTGGAGTAACTCAGCGGGACAGGCAGCGTCTCTGGAGAGAAGGAATGGGCGACGTTTCGGGTCGAGACCCTTCTTCAGACTGATGTCAAGGGAGGGGGCGGGACAGAGATAGAATGTGGACGGAGACAGTGGGACGAGTGGGAGAACTGGGAAGGGAGAGGGGATGGAGAGAGGGGGAAAGCAAGGGCTATCTGAAGTTAGAGAAGTCAATGTTCATACCGCTGGGGTGTAAACTACCCAAGCAAAATATGAGGTGCTGCTCCTCCAATTTGTGCTGGGCCCCACTCTAGCCATGGAGGAGGCCCAGGACAGAAAGGTCAGATTGGGAATGGGAGGGGAGTTGAAGTGCTGAGCCACCGGGAGATCAGGTTGGTTAAGATGGACTGAGCGGAGTCATCTCTTCCAGCCATGGACACTGCCAGTACACCATGAACATGTCTACGGGGAACAGTGTACCTACACTGTCCGGAACAGTGAGATAGAATATAGAACCGTGAATGTAGAACAAGCAACATATAACATTGACTACAGAACATAAAACACTCAACATATAACATACAACATATAACATACAACATTGAATAGAGGTAATAAATCATTGAACATAGAAGGTTTAAAAAAGTGGTGGACACAGCCCGGTCTGTCACAGGTACTGACCTTCACACCATCGAAGGGATCTACAGGAGTCGCTGCCTCAAGAAGGCAGCCAGCATCATCAGAGACCCACACCACCCTGGCCACGCTCTCATCTCGCTGCCACCATCGGGAAGAAGGTACAGGAGCCTGAAAACCATGACCTCCAGATTCAAGAACAGCTTCTTCCCAACAACCATCAGGCTCTTTAACATTGGCCAACACTAACCTCAGCGACTGTGATCTTCTGCCGACTGTGTCTTTGGTTACACCACGGGCTTTGGATTTGCACTGTTAATATTGCCGGCATACCCTCTCCTCTCCTCCAGCCTCAACCTTACATCCTCTGCTCTCTATGAGTTGCCAATTATATCTGACTTGGGACCAGGTCACTATGGAGACAGGAGGGGGAGTGAGATCCATGGGTCTGGGTTAAGGAGGCAACAAATGTGTCTCGGTCTCAGAGAGCAATCTAACACTAGAAACCACCCTGCCAAAGTAACATGGGGAGCAGGAGCAGGCTATCTGTTCAGGCCAATGGTTAAATAATTTAAATTCATCGACTAGTTAGTGTGATAACCGTTAAGATGCTTGACAACCATTAAACATTTAAGCCGCCAGCCTTTGTTAGAAACATAGAAACATAGAAATTAGGTGCAGGAGTAGGCCATTCGGCCCTTCGAGCCTGCACCGCCATTCAATATGATCATGGCTGATCATCCAACTCAGTATCCCGTACCTGCCTTCTCTCCATACCCTCTGATCCCCTTAGCCACAAGGGCCACATCTAACTCCCTCTTAAATATAGCCAATGAACTGGCCTCGACTACCCTCTGTGGCACGGAGTTCAAGAGATTCACCACTCTCTGTGTGAAAAAAGTTCTTCTCATCTCGGTTTTAAAGGATTTCCCCCTTATCCTTAAGCTGTGACCCCTTGTCCTGGACTTCCCCAACATCGGGAGCAATCTTCCTGCATCTAGCCTGTCCAACCCCTTAAGAATTTTGTTGGAAGAAAGAAAGTCTTGAACCAGTATTCAATACTAGTATTTCAAGCCCATCCATGCAGAGTGGGCTGGGGACCAGGGGAGGGGTCAAGGGTCACATCCCTCCTGTGTTACGCCCCCCCCACCCCCATCCATGCCTGGCATCCAATGGCTAACTGCCCTGGTCTTCATAATGTCGTGTCATAGGAGTAGTATTAGGCCATTCGGCCCATCAAGTCTACTCTGCCATCCAATCATGGCTGATCTATCTCTCCCTCCTAACCCCATTCTCCTGCCTTCTCCCCATAACCCCTGACACCCGTACTAATCAAGAATGTATCTATCTCTGCCTTAAAAATATCCATTGACTTGGCCTCCACAGCCTTCTGTGGCAAATCATTCCACAGATTCACCACCCTCTGACTAAAGAAATTTCTCCTCATCTCCTCCCTAAAAGAACATGCTTTTATTCTGAGGCTTTGACCTCTGGTCCTAGACTCTCACACTAGTGGAAGCATCTGCTCCACATCCACTCTATCCAAGCCATGATACAGCATGGAAACAGGCCCTTCAGCCCTAACTTGCCCATGCTGACCAAGATGCCCCATCTACACTGGTCCCACCTGCCTGCCAGGAGCCACAGTTTAAGAATAAAGGGTATGTCATTTAGAACGGCGATGAAGAAATACCTTTTCACCCAGAGAGTTGTGAATCTGTGGAATTCTCTGCCTCAGAAGGCAGTGGAGGCCAATTTTCTGGATGCTTTCAAGAGAAAGTTAGATAGAGCTCTTAAAGATAGCAGAGTCAGGTGATATAGTGAGAAGGCAGGAACGGAGTACTGAATGTGGATGATCAGCCATGATCACAGTGAATGGCGGTGCTGGCTCGAAGGGCCGAATGGCCTAATCCTGCACCTATTGTCTATTGTCTATAACATCCTCGTAAACCTTATGTGCACCCTTTCCAGCTTATAAAGTCTGAGGTGCTACAGGCAAAAGGATTCAGGAAATGGACCCAAGGCTGTGGTTGGGACAGTAATATGTAAAACACAAGGATGGAACTAACAGAGTTGGAATTAAAACCGAAGATGAAACATGAATCTATCGAAAGATAAAGTTCTGTAAACCGATATTGAAATTTGACAGAAGTATAATCCACACAAAATTAGTTTTCTAGGGCTGGAAAGCCTGCTGAAAAGTAATTATGGCTTAGAGTGCCATTAAAAATGCATTTACATTTTCAGCAACAAAGTATTATATATTCAGTTTTTATAAGTTTGAGAGCTGTTCATAAAATTTGATCCCTTCAGTTGATTTTTTTTTTTAGTTTAGTTTGGATCAAATAGATACATCGTGGAAACAGGCCCTTCAGCCCACCGACTCCGCACCAACCAGCGATCCCCGCACACTAACACTATCCTACACACACTAGGGAGAACTTATAATGACATCAAAGCCAATTAATTTCCAAACCTGCACGTCTTTGGAGTGTGGGAGGAAACCGGAGCACCCGGAGAAAACCCACGCAGGTCACGGGGAGAACGTGCAAACTCTGTACAGTAAGCACCCGTAGTCAGGATGGAACCCGGGTCTCTGGCGCTGTGAGGCAGCAGCTCTACCCGCTGTGGCACGGTGGGGCCCATTGATTCTGCAACTTATGCCTGGAATCCGTATACAAACCACAGCACGTATTGTTCCCTCACCCCCCCCCCCACAGTGCAGCACCCCCTCACCCCCGCCCCTCCCACAGCGTGCCCCTCCCTCACCCCACACGCACAGTGTGAGTTCAGTAATAAATGCCAGGGCAGGGAAAGCAGTCAAGTGCCAGTAAACACAATTAATATAGGGGGGGAGGTTAGTATGGGCATGGTGGGCCGAAGGGTCTCTTTCTGCACTGCCTGACCCTATAACCCTGTGATCCTGGTTGGCACGTAGTTGAGCCGTAGTTGAGGAATGTTTTCCGGATGGATTGGTAAGTGCTAGCCAGTGGAACGGCGAATGCTCTGTAATATTCGCTAAATTGGAGGTTTCGCTGACAGTGCGTGGGGCTGCTTACAGCCACCTCATTAGAGGTGAGCAGGGGGTGAGTGTGAGAGTGAGATGGAGAAACACAGGCACTCTGTGAGACTGGCTCTAGCTAAACAAACCCGCTTAATAACACAGACTGGTCCCTATAGGCTCTATGTGTTGTTCCATCACCTCTCACCCCTCAATTTGTTGCTCGTTTCAGGCGGAGAGCTCGACACGGCCGTACGTGAGCTGACCTTGTCTTGGTGAGACCACACCTGGCGTATTGCGTACAGTTTTGGTCTCCAAATCTGAGGAAGGACATTATTGCCCTAGAGGGAGTGCAGAGAAGGTTCACCAGACTGATTCCTGGGATGTCAGGACTGTCTTATGAAGAAAGACTGGATAGACTTGGTTTATACTCTCTAGAATTTAGGAGATTGAGGGGGGATCTTATAGAAACTTACAAAATTCTTAAGGGGTTGGACAGGCTAGATGCAGGAAGATTGTTCCCGATGTTGGGGAAGTCCAGGACAAGGGGTCACAGCTTAAGGATAAGGGGGAAATCCTTTAAAACCGAGATGAGAAGAACTTTTTTCACACAGAGAGTGGTGAATCTCTGGAACTCTCTGCCACAGAACGTAGTTGAGGCCACACAGTTCATTGGCTATATTTAAGAGGGAGTTAGATGTGGTCCTTGTGGCTAAGGGGATCAGAGGGTATGGAGAGAAGGCAGGTACGGGATACTGAGTTGGATGATCAGCCATGATCATATTGAATGGCGGTGCAGGCTCGAAGGGCCGAATGGCCTACTCCTGCACCTAATTTCTATGTTTCTATGTTTCTATGACCTTGGTTAGGCCGAGACTTGCAGAGGCCGTGGTTTAATCTGGTGCTGCTCAGAGTGCAGGCACGTCCATTCTCTATCGTAGAGAATGACAACTCTGAGTTACTCCAGCATTTTGTGTCTATCTTCAGTGTAAACCAGCATCTGCAGTTCCTTCCTGCACTGCTACAGTTTATGGTACTTTATCTTTCTGCAAGAGATATATTTCATTCTGACAATGTTGTCAGTCAGACAATGACAGAGTACATGACAAGTGTGAACTGCAGAGCATTCAAGCATGTTGTGTGAACATTGACAATGTAAACAAGAACATGGTGACAGGAGGAGGCAGAAGATACATCTGCCAGAATATCATCAGGGAATTCTAAAGAGACTTTAAAAGTACATCAAGGGAGAGTATAACTTGAGAGAGAGTAGGGTCTATCAGAAACCAAAGCGGTCATCTCTGTGTGGAGCCATCTCCATGGGAGATGGCCAAGGCCCTCAATGAATATTTCTCCTTTGGCTTTACCGTAGAGAAAGCTTAGGGAACCTGGGGCAGATATTGGAGATGCCCTGAGGACCAACAGTATTATGTTCAAGGAGATGCTGAACAACCTATGGCATATCTTCTCTTCTTCTTCTTGAGCCCTTTGCTCCTCTAGGGATCATAGACCACTGACAAATGTCCTGCACCTCACTCAGTTCTTTCGGGATCTCCCCAGGTGAGCCCACTCTCGGACATTTCTGTCTGGATCTGTGGAATATGAAGATGGATACATCTCCTGGACCAGACCTGAGATATCCACGAACACTGGGAGGGGCTAGAGAGGTAATTGCTGGAGCTCTGGCTGGGATACATGAGCTATCATTGGATATGGGAGAGGTGCAGGAGGCTGGAGGGTGGCTAATGTTGTGCCTCTATTTGAGAAGGGCTTCAAGGAAAAGCCTGGGAACTATAGACCAGTGGTACTCCAAATACAGTCTAACTAAAGTCCTATAACATTGATACATGATGTAGACCCAGCTTTATCTTGACGTCATAGTTATGCAGCATGGAACCAGGTCCTTTGGCCCAACGTCCATGCTGACCAAGATGACCATCTAACCTAGTCCCATGTTTCCATAGATAAACATGTAATAGAGGTGAGGGAAAGATTTAATAGGAATCTGAGGGGTAACATTTTCCCACATAGGGTGGGTGTATGGAACAAGCTGCTAGAGGAGGTAGTTGAGGCTGGGACTATCGCAACGTTTAAGAAACAGACAGGTGCATGGATAGGACAGGTTTGGAGGGATATGGAGCAGATGCGGGCAGGTGGGACTAGTGTAGATGGGGCAGGTTGGCCGGCGAGGGCAAGTTGGGCCGAAGGGCCTGTTTCCGCGCTGTATCACTCTATGACTCTATCACTAGAACACAGAGGGATGAGAGTGAAGACAAGGGAGAGAGAGAGAGGAACGATGAACAGAGAGGAATGAATAACTAGAGCAGTGGTTCTTAACCTGGGGGCCGTGGTTTAGGGGTTTTCCTGGGGTGATGAAGGGGTTGTAAATAACGTCAATTTGTTGAGCTCATGGATATAGATAGATATGCCATTTATTGTCACTATACATGTACAATGAGATTAAAAGCAGCTCGTACTCAGTGCATACGTATAATTTAGTACAAAAAACAACAAACCAAAAACAAAACAAGGGGGGGGGATAGGTGCACAATTCTGCGGCGCTATATACATATCTATAAAAGGCTAAATGGTGAAGGATGAATAGGTGGGATTCTTAGGCAGATGTTTAAAAGTTATATTAAAATATTAAAAATTATTTTAAAAATATTTAAAATTACAGTTACAATACACATTACAGTTCCAAATTTCAGTACGTGGATAGAATAGATGGAAGTCCGGGTGTTGGGCTGTGAAGTCAGTGCATGTGTGAGTTAAGAGTAGTTATGACTTTCGGAAAACAACTGTTCCTGAGTATTTGTCCTAGTTTTGATGCACCTATAGCGCTTTCCAGAGGGCAGCAGGTCGAACCGTCCAAACGCAGGATGGGAGCTGTCCTTGATGATATTCTAAATATGGGTATGACCCATGTTTAAGAACCTAACACAGGGACATACCACACACAGTATTTTGTTCACATACATGCGTGTACATATACACACGGCCTATGACAGGGGGTGCAGGGGGTACATCGTACCCGGAGTCCAAAAGGGGGGCTGGGAGCCCAGGGAGCGGGGTCAGGAATTTCCTGAAATCTCAGAAAATGTTTGCATATATTTTGTGAAGACTGGCATTCACATAGTTTTATAGATCGTAATTCGTAGACATTGTGATCCATAATAAAGTGGGGAATTTTAACTGGAGGGTGTGTGGTCGGGGTAACCTGATTAAAAGAGGGGGGAGGGGAAGGCCCTTCACTACTGATGGATCTAACCTGTAGGGGGGGTGGGGGGCACTAGGACCCAGCAGCCACACACCACGTGTTGTCTGTCTGTCTGTCTGTCTGCATGCTGGAGGTTGTGGTCCTGGTGCTGAGCCGGGAACTCTGGTGAGGTGAGTGTGGGCTCTGGGCCGCTGGTGGTTGGGTGTGTCAATGTGTGTCAATGTGTGTGTGTGGGGGGATGTGAATGGGTATGTGTGGGTGCGTGTGTGTATGTGGGTGTGGGTGTATGTGTGTGAGTGTGGGCTCTGGGCCGCTGGTAGGTGGGTGTGTCAATGGGTGTGTGCGTGTGGCAATGTGTGTGTGTGTTAATGTGTGTGTAGGGGGATGTGAATGGGTATGTGTGGGTGTATGTGTTGGTGCGTGGGTGTCGGTGTATGTGGGTGTGTGTGGGGGTGTATGTGTATGTGGGTGTGTGTGGGGGTGTATGTGGGTGTGGGGGTGTGTGTGTCTGTGGGGGTGTATGTGAGTGGGTGAGTGAGTGTGTGTCTGAGTGTATGTGTTAGTGGGAGGGTGAATTTTGTAAATGCAGTTAAAAACCATTAGATCTGTTGAACTTGTTAACAGAGTATAGACTTGGTGAAGGTAGACAAAATTGCTGGAGAAACTCAGCGGGTGCGGCAGCATCTATGGAGCGAAGGAAATAGGCAACGTTTCGGGCCGAAACCCTTCTTCTTCTTCACACTAGGACCAACTAACCTACAAACCTGCACGTCTTTGGGATGTGGGAGGAAACCGAAGCACCACGTGGTCAGAGGGAGAACGTGCAAACTCCACACAGACAGCACTCGTGGTCAGAATCGAACCTGGGTCTCTAGAGCCGTGACACGGCAGGCTCTACTCCCTGCGCCACTGTTCGAATTTCGTTCTTCTGTTGTCAGGCGGGTGGCGCAGCAGGTAGAGCTGCTGCCTCACAGCACCGGAGACCCGGGTTCGATCCCGACTACGGGTGCTGCCTGTACGGAGTTTGCACGTTCTCCCCGTGACCTGCGTGGGTTTTCTCCGAGACCTCCGGTTTCCTCCCACACTCCAAAAACATACAGGTTCGTAGCTTAATTGGCTTGGTATAAATGTAAATTGTCCCTAGTGTGTGTAGGATAGTGTTAGTGTGCGGGGATCGCTGGTCGGCTCTGACACATGTTCATGATGTATCTATAAACTCAACAAAGGACAATTAAAGACTCTTGACTCTTGGTCACCACACACTCGGTGTTCCCTGGTGAGGCTTTGTTGTAATTCTCTAGTTTCTACGAACTCTTCCAACGTGTCTCGTTAACAAGACATTGTAGAACCACACACTTGCCCGCTTTCTCCGATATCCCATTTCCGAGCATCGGATGTGTTGGGGGACGCTTAAACGGGAACTCTGTCATGTCATTTGAATTGTTTTTCTCTCCAGGATTGAAGCAGAACCTTGTTTCATTCTCAGGTCCATTCCTCCCACTCGCCCGTCAAGGCTGAGCGAACTTGGTTCTGTTCCGATTCCGAGCTCGCTACAAATCAGTAACTCAGCGGTAACCATCTCACCATGTGTCGTTGTTCTGTAGTTGAGCAAAGGACTTGCCAGTTGATGTCTCTTCTCATCAGTCCCACCCGCACACAGTAATCTTATTCCTCCAGTAGTTTTTTGACTCCTTCACTGTTCCCACAAAACTGTGCCCCTCTCTATCTCCCTTTCCATTGACTCTCAATCTCTGGGTGAGGTGATGAGACAAGTGTGTTAGATCCATTGAAACACCTCCATTAACCCAACCAAAGGTAGCGGACAAAATGTGCAGGAAGGAACTGCAGATGCTGGTTTACACCGAAGATAGACGCAAAGTGCTGGAGTAACTCAGTGGGACAGGTGCGGACTCAGTGGGCCGAAGGGCCTTGTCCCCACACTGTTAGTCTAAGGTAAACTAATCTAAACTACTCACCGAGTGATTCACCAAGTATCTCACCTGGCCTAAAGACTTCACTGCTTCACCCATATTGTATTGGGTTATACAATAATAAAACAGGCCCTTCGGCCCAACCTGTCCATGCTAACCAAGATGTCTATCTGAGCTCGCCCCCGTCTGCCTGCGTTTGGCCCATATCCTTTCCCTGAACCTGTCCAATGTTTCTCCAATTCCCCAGTTGGCCTTTGGGTGTCCACCTTCCATGGAACTGGGCAGTGGCTTGAGATGAATTAAAGCGAGACGAGGTATTTGGAGACACAAGAACTGCAGATGTACAAGGCATAGTGCTGGAGGAACTCAGCGGGCCAGGCAACATCTGTGGAGGCACAGAGATGGTTGACGTTTTGGGTCAGGACCCTACGTCAGGTAATTGCATCTTTCAAATTCTGCACATGCACTGTGACGTCATCAGAGAGTTGCTGGATCAGTGCGTCAGAGATATTGCTGGATACTTTCATTGACTTTATATATTCCCTTGGAGGGAGCTAATTCCTAGTTATTCTGAGAGGATGTGGGAACCATCAGCTGGGGACACGGAGCAGAGGGAAGGCATGACATCCGTCTCTTCCTGATGGGGAGCCATGTACCTGATACACCACACACCTCACCCAGGGCAACCAACGCCTGTGTTAGTAAATACAAAGGGTGAGTGTGATACAAAGTGCAGAAAACTGTGCTGAATGCAACAAAGGGCTCGTGAGTTTTACGCAG
>NC_045996.1:16464999-16484999 GCF_010909765.2 Amblyraja radiata
AGGGGAGGGGAGGGGAGAAGAGAGGGGAGGGGAGGAGAAATGAGAGGGGAGAGGAGAGGAGAGGGGAGGGGAGGAGAAGGGAGGGAGGAGAGGAGGGGGGAGAGGATAGGAGAGAGGGGAGAGGAGAGGGGAGGAGAAATGAGAAGGGAGGGGAGGGGAGGGGAGGAGACAGGAACGAAGGGGAGAGGGGAGGGGAGAAGAGAGGGGAGGAGAGGAGAAGAGAGTAACACACAGTTGCCACGATTGACGGTGGTGGACTCCACCTTTGACGTTGTGGTGAAGCGCGAGTCCACGTTTAAGTATTGCGGCTTTGCCTGGACAAGCTGCAATGGTGGCCATGCATGGTGAGCGATGTATCTCATGCAAGATGCAGGAATGCATGCGCATCAGACACACAGCCATTCCCCAGAGGGTGGTTTGCTACTGAGCAGAGGACCTGTCACTTGCACACAAGTACTTAGCCAACCTGCTGCTTGCAGTCTACATCTTGTTTCCATGACAACCTTCATTTATTCAACATTGCATCCCATTGCATCTTTTGTGTATTTTATTCAAGCGGCTGGCAGCATGGAGGGGTAAGGCAGAGTTGCCCTGTTGCTGTTATAGACACCCAAACTGAACATAGAACATAGAACAGGCCCTTCAGCCCACAATGTCCATGCCCATCATGATCCCAAGTTTAGTTTAGTTTAGAGATACAGCGCGGCAACACCGAGACCGTGGCGACCAGCGATCCCCGCACATTAACACTATCCTACACACACTAGGGACAATTTTCTTTCACATTTACCAAACCAGTTAACCTACAACCTGTACATCTTTGGAGTGTGGGAGAAAACCGAAGATCACGCAGGTCACGGGAGAACGTGCAAACTCCGTACAGACAGCACCCGTAGTCGGGGTGAAACCTGGGTCTCTGGATCTTCACATTGAACGGCAGATCTCTGGGTTGTGTTGTAGAGCAGAGGCATCCAGGAGCTTAGGTACATTATTCCCTGAAAGTGCCATCGTGGGTGGAAATGGTCAAGAAAGCTTTGGTACTTTGGCCTTCATTGGTCGGGGTATTGACTATAGAAGTTGGGTTGTTAGATTACAGTTGTACAACTATATATTATAGTTATTCTACAGTTACGCATGCAGGTACAGCAGGCAGTGAAGAAAGCTAATGGCCTTCATAACAAGAAGATTTGAGTATAGGAGCAAAGAGATCCTTCTGCAGTTGTACAGGGCCCTAGTGAGACCACACCTGGAGTATTAGGTGCAATTTTGGTCTCCTAATTTGAGGAAAGACATTCTTGCTATTGAGGGAGTGCAGCATAGGTTCACCAGGTTAATTCCCGGGATGGGGGGGGGGGACTGTGTTATTATGAAAGAATGGAATGACTGGGCTTGTATTCACTGGAATTTAGAAGGATGAGAGGGGATCTTATAGAAACATATAAAATTATTATGGGATTAGACAAGCTAGATGCAGGAAACATGTTCCCGATGTTGGGGGAGTCCAGAACCAGGGGCCACAGTTTAAGAATAATGGGTATGCCATTTAGAGTTGAGATGAGGAAAAACATTTTCACCCAGAGAGTTGTGAATCTGTGGACTGGATGCATTCAAAAGAGAGCTAGATAGAGCTCATGGCTAGTGGAATCAAGGGATATGGGGAAAAGGCAGGAACGGGGTACTGATTGTGGATGATCAGCCATGATCACAATGAAGGGCAGTGTTGGCTCAAAGGGCCGAATGGCCTACTCCTGCATCTATTTCCTATGTTTATATGTTTTTACAAGATGTTGGTGGATGGTGCAAGGACTTGATGGCCTGAGCTATCAGGCGAGGTTGGTTAGGCTAGGACTTTATACCTTGGAGTGCAGGAGGCTGAGGGTTGATCTTATAATGATGTAGAAAATAATGAAGGGAATAAATCACAAGGGAGACATTTAACAAGTGTGCCTTGCCAATCGCTAATAGTAATAAGGAAAGTTTCAGGAGTTAAGGCAGGATGGATACTTGGTGTGCAGCAGTGAACAAGATACTGGGTGACTCGTATTGAGGGATGGTTAGGTGTACGTGAATGGTCTTGTAACCCAGACTATGAGTTAACTCGGACCATAAACTAAGCAGGAACACAAGAGGGACTATGGGGAGAAGGCAGGAGAATGGGGTTAGATAGATCAGCCATGATTGAATGGTGGAGTAGACTTGATGGGCCGAATGGCCTAATTCCGCTCCTATCCGACCTTATGACCTGACGATCATTTCTGTTCGTTGTGAGAGAGGCCGTTAGTAAACTGGGCTAAACGACAGGCTTGAGTGAGCATGGAGAAGATGTATACCTGGCTTCTGGCGATAATTGTTGTGAGATTTATAGCTTTGGTAAATGCACACAGGGGTGCAATAATGATCCAGTGATTGAGAGTGTCTGTCCAGTGACTGGCAGTGGGAATCAGTACGTCGCAGTATCGAGCAGGAGCTATCGATTGGAAACTAATCATCTCCGGGCTGGTTAATAGATGCTTCGTTAAAGCACCTCCTCCCCGAACCCCAGCATCTGTCACAGCTGGTGCATTGCTTCCAAAGAGTGATCGCTATTGTAATGTTCTAAATGTGGAAGCCAAGTTCAGCACAGTAGGTTCCCACAAATGGCCAATCACCCGTCCTAACGTGGCGATTAGCGACAGTCATAGACTCGTATAGCATGGAAACAGGCCCTTCGGCCCACCTAGTCCATGCCGACCAAAATTTACCCTTGTTTGGTCCATATCCCTCTAAACCTTTCCTATCCATGTACCTGTCCGAATGTCCTTGAGACTTAAAATGCTGGAGAAACTCAGCTGGTCGGCAGGATCTATGGAGAGAAGGAATAGGCGACGTTTCAGGTCGAGACCCCTCTTCAGACATGATTGAATGGCGGAGTAGACGATGGGCCGAATGGCCTAATTCTGCTCCTATCACCAACAAACTTATGAATTGGCAATCATTTCCGTTCATTGTGAGAGAGGCCATCTGGAGAAGGGTCTCGACCCGAAACGTCGCCTATTCCTTCTCTCCATAGATGCATCCTCACCCACTGAGTTTCTCCAGCATTTTTGTCTACCATTGATTTTTCCAATATCTGCAGTTCTTTCTTGAACAAATGGCCTTCAAATGCTGTTATTGAATCTGCCTCAACTACCTCCTCTGGCAGCTCGTTCCATACATGCATCACGCTCTGAGTGGTTCTATTCAATCTTTCCGCTCTCACCATAAACCCATGTTCTCCAGTTCTTGGTCCCCCCTACTCTGGGAAAATGACTGTGCGTTCACCATGTCTATTCCCCCGATTATTTTACACACCCTTCAACCTCCTGCACTCCAAGGAATAAATCCTGACAAGTGATGGGTGGATACGGATGAGGGGGAGTAAGTGACAAAGGCTGGAGGTGAAAAGGAGATAAAAGAGTTTCATTGCTCTTTAGTCAGAGGGTGTTCAGTCAATGTACAGAATAGTGAAAGGCTTGGATAGAGTGGATGTGGAGAGGATGTTTCCACTAGTGGGAGAGTCTAGGACTAGAGGACACAGCCTCAGAAGAAAAGGACGTTCCTTTAAGAAGGAAATGAGGAGGAATTTCTTTAGAGGGTGGTGAATCTGTGGAATTCTTTGCCACAGACGGCTGTGGAGGCCAAGTCAATGGATATTTTTAAGGCAGAGATAGATAGATTCTTGATTTGTACGGGTGTCAGGGGTTATGGGGAGAAAGCAGGAGAATGGGGTTAGGAGGGAGGGAGAGATAGATCAGCCATGGTTGAAAGGCAGAGTAGACTAGATGGGCCGAATGGCCGAATTCTGCTCCTTTCACATATCAAGATAAGCAGAGAAAAGGAGGAATGAGATATGAAGCTGGTGTGAGGGGAATGGGAGGGAGGGGACTGGGGTAAAGGGAGAGCAGGGACTACAAACCAGCTTGTGACTTTCCTGAGCAAATACTGGAGCTCCTTTGTAACCGGTGACTCTGTGAGGCAGGGATTGTACACCAGTTGAAAGTCAAAAGTCCAGACCATAAATTGCTCAAACTCAAAGGATTTTAACTAAACCAATTAGCAGTCAAAAGAGGATTTCTTCAAGATTATGGTATAGTTTCAATCTATTTATAACCCTTGCCTGCCAGCACGGTGAAAATAGTTCCTAATGAAATCTTCAGGGGAGGCAGGCTGTCGAGATCAGTGCCAGATTGATAAAATTTGGGAGTAATTGATTTTGATCCAAAGTATAAATAACATATTTGAATTGACTTTCTGGCAGAGAATTCATGATTTAGTCTTGGAGCGAGAACGTTGAATTCAGACCTGGAAACTAACTGGGTTCACCACAGTATTGCCCCGGCCCCAGCCTCAGGCCCCAGCCTCAGGCCCCAGCCCCAGGCCCCAGCCCCAACCCCCAGCCCCAGCCCCCAGCCCCAGGCCCAGCCCCAACCTCAGGCCCCAGGCCCCAGGCACAGCCTCAGTCCCCAGCCCCAGCTCCAGCCCCAGCTCCAGCCCCAGGCCCAGCCCAAGCTCCAGCCCCAGGCCCAGCCCCAACCTCAGGCCCCAGGCCTAGGCCCAGCCTCAGGCCTGTGCAGAAGGTTTTAGACTCTTCCGAATTAGTGTGGCGCTCCCTCACCACTGCCCCTCCCACAGCACAGTACACACACGCACACACACACACACACACACACACACACACACTCACACACACACACACACACACACACACACACCCACCCACCCACCCACCCACACACACACACACACACACACACACACACACACACACACACACACACACACACACACACACACGAATAGTGCAATAATCACAATAATAGTCCATGTAGATCGGAGCTTACTGGAGGTTGTAGTGTTTTATAGACAATAGGTGCAGGAGTAGGCCATGGCTGTTGGGACAAAGCTGTTCCTGAATCTGGACAGTCACGTGGGGGGTTCACAGAGGAGACTGCCTCAACATTCAGCACCCACCACCCCAGGCCTTCCTTATGTTCAGTTTATTGTCACGTGTACCGAGGTACAGTGAAAAGTTTTTGTTGCGTGCTAACCAGTCAGCGGAAAGACAATACATGATTACAATCGAGCCGTCCACAGTGTACAGATACATGATAAGGGAATAACGTTTAGTGCAAGGTAAAGCCAGCAAAGTCCGATCAAGGATAGTCCGAGGGTCACCAATGAGGTGGATAGTAGTTCAGGACTGTGTCTATCTTTGATTTAAACCAGCATCGGCAGTTCTTTCCAACAGCCTCTAATCCAGGCAGCATTCTTGTAAACCTTGTCTGCCCCCTATCCAAAGCCTCCACATCCCACATGTAATGGGGTGACCACAACTGCATGCAAGACTGCAAATGTGGCCCGACCAAACTCCTGTCTCAGTGCTCATGACAAGAACTTGCTGCCCGAAGATTGGTTGTGAAAGTCGCTATATAAATGCAATTCTTCTCCTCCTCCGCTCTCATCCCCCACATAGAGAATAGGTGCAAGAGTGGGCCATTCGGCCCTTCGAGCCAGCAGGTTCAATCTGCTGAGTTCGGCTGCACGTCAACTTTTCTGCCTTTCACTGTGTGACTAAAACCCCTCAATTGGCCAGGAGAATCTCACAGCTCATTAGAGCGTTTCTTCCTGTTGTGTGAGTTCAGCTGTCTCAGCTCCGTCATCAACTTCACTAAGCATGACGTGGAATGAGAATGCTGTCAGCAGCTCAGGTGGAAGGCGAGACAGAGATGATCTCCTTCACGATGGCACACCGGTAGAGTTGCTGCCTCACCGCGCCAGAGACCTGGGTTCCATCCTGACTACGGGTGCTGTCTGTACGGAGTTTGCACGTTCTCCCCGTGGCCTTGTGGGTTTTCTCCAAGATCTTCGGTTTCCTCCCACACTCTAAAGACGTGCAGGTTTGTAGGTTAATTGGCTTGGTGTAAATGTAAATTGTCCCGAGTGTGTGTAGGATAGTGTTAGTGTGCGGGGATCGCTGGTCAGTATGGACTCGTGGACCAAAGGGCCTGTATCTCTAAACTAAACCAAACAGGTCCCTCCCTCCAAAAGGGAGAAAACCTGTTGTATGAAGGTAGACACAAAATGCTGGAGTAACTCAGCGGGACAGGCAGCATCTCTGGAGAGAAGGATTGGGTGATGTTTCGGGTTGAGACCCTTCTTCAGACAAACCTGTTGTACATCAGTCTCCGGTACACAACAAACCAGGAATCATGACCCTTACTCACTTTGTGCCATCTATAAACTAGTGATATATATATATATATATATGATGGTGAGCCTGGCCATTCACACCTTCATAAGATCATAAGTGATAGGAGCAGAATTAGGCCATTCAGCCCATCAAGTCTACCCTGCCATTCAATCTTTGCTGATCTATCTCGCCCTCCTAACGAACGCTTCCATCCCTACCTGGACCATAAAGGGTCGTAAATATAATAACATCGACACAGGTACATTGAGTTTAAGAAGGAACTACAGATGCTGGAAAATCGAAGGTAGACAAAAATGCTGGAGAAACTGAGTGGGTGCGGCAGCATCTGTGGAGCGAAGGGAATAGGCAACGTTTCGGGTCGAGACCCTTCCTGAATATTGATTCTTTAGTGAGCTACAGTGACAAAGCTTCAGTGGGTAGGTAAACTGACGAATGGCCAGCACAGACTGGATGGGCCGAAGGGACTGCTTCCCTGTTGCATCGTTTCAAAGCTGGTGCATTTAATGTCTTGGTGAGTAGTACTTGCATTATTTAGTGGTCAGTGATGGACACATGCTGAGGGCCACAGTATTTCTCCAGCATTTACAACCTGCCTGAAACCATAGCCATGGAGAAATTGGAATTAAATAATTCATGCCATTGGTGGAGATAAAACAGCACAATATCACACCCTCCCCATCCCTGTGCCTTTATACTGGCAGCAGAAAGGTCAACGAGAATTGCAAACTCCCACCGCCATTATCAGGCTGTTAACACCTTCCACAGCCCTGAGCTGGTGGGATGGTGAGTCTGGCCATTCACACCTTCATAAGAGATAGGAGCAGAATTAGGCTATTCAGCCCATCAAGTCTACCCCACCATTCAATCATTTCTGATCTATCTCTCCCTCCGAACAAAAGCTTCCTTCTCTACCTGAACCATAAAGGATCGTAAACTTGCCCGCCTCCAGACCCGTCCCACACCGACACTACTCAACTCGCCCGCCCGCAGCTCCACCGCTGGCCCTCGCCACCTGTCCCACGCCACGAGGCCCAGTCCCGCGACACCTCCATTGTCAGAGTGGGGCCCAGCGCAAATTGGAGGAACAGCACCTCATATTTTGCTTGGGTAGTTTACACCCCAGCGGTATGAACATTGACTTCTCCAATATCAGGTAGTCCTTGCTGTCTCTCTCATTCCCATCCCCTTCCCAGCTTTCCCACATGCCTACTGTCTCCGCCTACTTTCTATCTCCACCCCCCCCCCCACATCAGTCTGAAGAAGGGTCTCAACCCGAAACGTCACCCATTCCTTCTCACCATAGATGCTGAGTTACTCCAGCATTTTGTGTCTACCTTCGATTTTATCCAGCATCTCCAGTTCTTTCTCGCCCTTCTCCCCGTAACCTCTGACACCCGTACTGATCAAGAATCTAGCAATCTCTGTCTTAAAAATATCCATGGGCTTGGCCTCCAAGCCGTCTGTGGCAATTAATAGTTTGAATCATTATTTGAGTATAGGAGCAGGGAGGTTCTACTGCAGTTGTACAGGGTCTTGGTGAGACCACATCTGGAGTATTGTGTACAGTTTTGGTCTCCAAATCTGAGGAAGGACATTATTGCCATAGAGGGAGTGCAGAGAAGGTTCACCAGACTGATTCCTGAGATGTCAGGACTGTCTTATGAAGAAAGACTGGATAGACTTGGTTTATACTCTCTAGAATTTAGGAGATTGAGAGGGGATCTTATAGAAACTTACAAAATTCTTAAGGGGTTGGACAGGCTAGATGCAGGAAGATTGCTCCCGATGTTGGGGAAGTCCAGGACAAGGGGTCACAGCTTAAGGATAAGGGGGAAATCCTTTAAATCCGAGATGAGAAGAACTTTTTTCACACAGAGTGCTGAATCTCTGGAACTCTCTGCCCCAGAGGGTAGTTGAGGCCAGTTCATTGGCTATATTTAAGAGGGAGTTAGATGTGGCCCTTGTGGCTAAGGGGATCAGAGGGTATGGAGAGAAGGCAGGTATGGGATACTGAGTTGGATGATCAGCCATGATCATATTGAATGGCGGTGCAGGCTCGAAGGGCCGAATGGCCTACTCCTGCACCTAGTTTCTATGTTACTATGAAATATCTTTACCGGAAGTGTTGGCATTCATCTTGACACTGTAGCTCCAGTGATGGATGTCAGAGCTTGAGTCAGGGACACTCTGGTGATCCGTGCCGACTGTATGTGGAGGGAACGAGCAGGTATTTATCACAGGAGCAGGGAGAACTTGTCACCCGACCTTTAGAGGTTGTTAACAAGGATGGTCTTCCCATCAGTCAAGACACAAAGCTGGAAGATCTACAGGAGAGCACCAGCCAATGTACTGGGAGTTCTGCCAGGCCATTTGTCACCACAGGGATGGGTGAAGTTTACAAAGAACATCTCCTCCCGTCGGAAGCTGTTTGTAGATGACAGCGCATTAAATCACAGTAAGTAAATTGTTGAACTTGGCAAGGTGAATAAAGACTGTAGGAAGGAAGTTCAAACCAATGACAGACAGAAAATGCCGGGGTAACTCAACGGGACAGGCAGCATCTCCGGAGAGAAGGAATGGGCAATGTTTCGGGTCTGAAGAAGGGCCCCCACCCGAAACGTCACCCGTTCCTTCTCGCCAGAGATGCTGCCTGTCCCGCTGAGCTACCCCGGCATTTTGTGTCTATCTTGGAGGTGAATAACGAGTCTGTGTGTCAGGCAAGTGAGGGTGGAACGAGAGACGTTGGAGGAGAAATAGAGCTGTTGGCAATCTGGCTGCTCACCTTGGTCGGAGTGTTATGGTCATGGCCCCAACCACGGGTGAACAATGGAGGAGGACTGGCTGAATTTTGTTGCCTTCCACCACAGTGAAGAATGCTGTGATGGATGTTTGTGTTAAATGTTATTGTGTATTGTGTGTTCTTTTTAAGTGTATCGCTGCTGGCAAATTCATTTCACTGCA
The DNA here is from genome assembly GCF_010909765.2 of Amblyraja radiata. Classification (NCBI taxonomy): domain Eukaryota; kingdom Metazoa; phylum Chordata; class Chondrichthyes; order Rajiformes; family Rajidae; genus Amblyraja; species Amblyraja radiata. The sequence continues at coordinate 16,474,190 of NC_045996.1, forward strand.
TGTGACAAATAAAATTGACTTTGACGTTGACCAGGGTATGAAGGGGGTGCTGTACTAGTAGAACGCTGAGCTCTGGGGAAGATTAACCCAACCATAGTCTCAACAAGTCCAGAATCTTGTCCAGAAGATGCAGGTTTAAGTTTCGGACACCTCGTATTACGCTTGGGCAGTTTACAACCCCAGCGGCAGGAAGATTGAAGGTGGACACAAAATGCTGGAGTAACTCAGCGGGGCAGGCAGCATCTGTGGAGGGAAGGAATAGGTAACGTTTCGGGTCGAGGCCCTTCTTCAGACGGAGAATGAGGGGAGAGGGAGACACAGAGAAATGGAAGGGTAGGGTGTGAAAACGAGAGATCGAAGGAGAGGATGATCAAAGAAGTGTAGATTGGTTCATTGTTAGCTGAGAGGAAGTTGACAATGAGGCGTAGAATCAGTAACATTTAATCAGGAGGACAGTGAAACTAGTCGGGGAACTAGGGTGGGGGATGGGTGGAGAGAGGGGTAGCAAGGGTTCATTGGTCAGAGAAATCAAGGTGCATACATCTGGGTTGAAAGCTGCTCAAGCGAAATATGAATATTGATTTCTCTAACTTCAAGTAACCCTTGCATCCCTTCTCTCTCCATCCCTGTCTCACCCTAGTCATCGTACTACAGTAGTTTCACTGTCTGCATGACTTGTTATAACTCATTAACATAGAAACATAGAAACATAGAAATTAGGTGCAGGAGTAGGCCATTCGGCCCTTCGAGCCTGCACCGCCATTCAATATGATCATGGCTGATCATCCAACTCAGTATCCCGTACCTGCCTTCTCTCCATACCCTCTGATCCCCTTAGCCACAAGGGCCACATCTAACTCCCTCTTAAATATAGCCAATGAACTGTGGCCTCAACTACCTTCTGGGGCAGAGAGTTCCAGAGATTCACCACTCTCTGTGTGAAAAAAGTTCTTCTCATCTCGGTTTTAAAGGATTTCCCCCTTATCCTTAAGCTGTGACCCCTTGTCCTGGACTTCCCCAACATCGGGAGCAATCTTCCTGCATCTAGCCTGTCCAACCTCTGTCAATCTCCTATTAACGATTAACATATCAAATTATTCTCAGCCTCTTTGATGACCCTCGGGCTATCCTTGATCGGACTTTATCTTGCACTAAACGTTATTCCCTTATCCTGTATCTGTACATTGTAAATGGGTCGATTGTAATCATGTGTTGTCTTTCCGCTGACTGGTTAGCGCGCAACAGAAGCGTTTCACTGTACCTCAGTACACGTGACAATTTAAAACTGAAGGGAGGTCTCTGTGTGGGACGAGGTGCCTGTGTACCGCTACCACCGATGACACTGCGATGTGAGCAGGCAATCGGCAGCTAACGTGCTCAGCGCTGGTTCCAGGGTTCTCTCAGAATCCCGTTGAATGAGGAACGGAATGAGCAGGTTGAGCGTTTGTCGGCACTGGGCCTGTACTCGCTGGAGTTTAGAAGAATGAGGGGGGACCTCATTGAAACTTACCGAATAATGAAAGGCTTGGATAGAATGGATGTGGAGAGGATGTTTCCACTAGTGGGAGAGTCTAGGACTAGAGGTCACAGCCTCAGAATTAAAGGACGTTCTTTTAGGAAGGAGATGAGGAAAAATGTCTTTAGTCAGAGGGTGGTGAATCTGTGGAATTCTTTGCCACAGAAGGCTGTGGAGGCCAAGTCAGTGGATATATTTAACGCAGAGGGAGATAGATTCTTGATTAGTACGGGTGTCAGGGGTTATGGGGAGAAGGCAGGAGAATGGGGTTACGAGGGAGAGATAGATCAGCCACAAATGTATGGCGGAGTAGACTTGATGGGCCGAATGGCCTAATTCTGCTATCCCTTATGACCTTATGATAACAAGCAACGAAAGCGTTTTACTGTACCTCGGTACACGTGGCAATAAACTGAATGAAGTGCCTCTGTGTGGCACGAGATGTCTGTGTAGCGTTGCAGCCCCTGGTCGCTAGTGGGTTGGCTGGTGTGTGTTTGGGGAAGGGCTGCGGATGTGGACGGGGAGCTGAGGGAGTGTGTTGGTGTCAGCTGTAGCATTGTGCCTGCATGGTGCAGGGAAACTCGGATGCAACGCCTCTCACTGCCATCTGCTGGAAAACTGGAGAGACTCTCTGTAAAATACCAGCCATCACCACCTTCCCACACCCCTGCAAATATCTCATAGAAACAGAGAAAATAGGTCGAGTTGTCAACTTTCTCACTCAGAAAGAAGGGACAAAAGGTCAAAATATGGGACAAATTCCCGACGGCAATTTGTTGACCGACTGGGCCGTGGCTGGGTGAATGATGAGTTGGCCCGGGTGCTGGACTGCACACAAAGCCCAGCCGGCGGGCCAGCTGTGGAGTTTTGGCCGCCACCCCATCCAGCTCGTAAACCGATGGTCGGCCATGAGGAGGTGGTGGTGTCGGCAGTAAGTGACGGTCCGAAGGTCGGACAGCTGGCCGAGCTGCTGACCGACCGACGGGGCCACGGGGGCTGCTGCTGCTGACCCCACAGTCCCCTCGACCCGAGTAGTAGCGGTCAAATACGGGACAAAGGCGGTCCTGTACGGGACAAACCAAGTTAGCCCAATATATGCGGGATGTCCCGGCTAATACGGGACAGTTGGCAACCCTAAAAATAGGTGCAGGAGTAGGCCATTCGGCCCTTCGAGCCATTCAATATGACCATGGCTGATCATCCATAATCAGTACCCCGTTCCTGCTTTTCCCCCTATTTTCTATGTTTCTATTCTGAGAGCTTCAATGCATCTTCAATGGATTTGTTAGAAATACTGACTCGGAGTTCGTAGTAAGTGCAGACTAACCCCGTGTAGCTCAGGGAATTAAACTGTAGCGAATGAATTGAACCACTGAAAATATAATTATCCCCAAATGAGCTTCTAATAATGGAAATTTGAGGCAAACACGGATTTGTACAAAACCATTTATTGGTGCAGAGACATGAAGAGATCAGACCGTTCCAGTAATTCTGCCATGTTGTAGAAGGCAGAACATAAATAGTACATCACAGCTCCCACAGATACATACAGAGTGCTGGAGTAACTCAGTGGGTCAGGCAGCATCTGTGGAGAACATGGATAGGTGACGTTTCACAGAGTGCTGGAGTAACTCAGCGGGTCAGGCAGCATCTGTGGAGAACATGGATAGGTGACGTTTCACAGAGTGCTGGAGTAACTCAGCGGGTCAGGCAGCATCTGTGGAGAACATGGATAGGTGACATTTCACAGTGCTGGAGTAACTCAGCGGGCCAGGCAGCATCTGTGGAGAACATGGATAGGTGACGTTTCGTGTCGGGACCCTTCTTCAAACTTTACACCTACTGCCTGACCTGCTGAGTTACTCCAGCATTTTTATGTCTGTCTTTGATATAAACAAGCATCTGCAGTTCTTTGGTAGACAAAATGCTGGAAAAACTCAGCGGGTGAGGCAGCATCTATGGAGCGAAGGAAATAGGCAACGTTTCGGGTCAAAACTTCTTTGTGTATATATAACATGATGCCAAGTTAAACTGATCTCATCAGTCTGCACGTGATCCATATCCCTCTATTCCTTGTACCTCAATGTGTCTATCTAAACACCACTATCGTACCTGCCTCCACCACCACCCATGGCAGCATGCTCCAGGCACCCACTGCTCTCTGTGATAAAAAAAACTTGCCCCACACATCTCCTTTAAACTTCCCCCTCTCACCTTACAGCTGTGTCCCGTAATGTTGGATATCTCCACCTTGGGGAAAAGGTTTGTGACAGTTTTCCCTGTCCATGCACTCTTATCTCACCAGGGACTCATTTACTGTTGTGTTGTGTCTTTTTAAAATTGTTGTTTTTCTAACATGTGAATACTGATTCTGTTCTATTCTGTAGTATTTTGCACAATCCACAGGCATTGCCACTTTCATTTCACTGCACATCTTGTATGTGTGTGTGTGTGACCACTAAAGTTGACTTGACTTGACTTGAGGCACCTACTAACAAATCCCATTCCACCTAAACCTGGCAGGAAGGAAGTCCCTGTCAATATTAAAGTCACCCAACACAACAACCCTGTTGCTATTATATATTTTACTGTTGAGATACAGTATAGAAACAGGCCCTTTGGCCCATCGAGTCCATTCTGGCCAGTGATCACCCCATACACTAACACATTTGGGGCAATTTACAATTTTATTAAGCTACAAGCCTGCACGTGTGGGAGGAAACTGGAGCGCCTGGGGAAAACCCACGTGGTCACGGGGAGAACGTACAAACTCCGTACAGACAGCACCCGTAGTCGGGCTAGAACCGGGGTCTCTGGCGCTGTGAGGCAGCAACTCTACCGCTGCGCCACCATGCTATCCTACACCTATGTTGATCAGTTAAGCTGCAGCAAGTATGAATTGAGTCTTGAGTCTAGGGGGTGACATCTACAGGACGTCCCGTGGACTGGGGGTGTGTGGCAGATGTCCCACATAGGTTTGGGGGCTGTAGGTCGGGTTCTGTTTGAAGCTGTGCTGGCAGCCAGCTGTGAAACTTCAGTGGACATTACGTTGAGCTGTGATGCAGTGGGGCATGTGATGATAAATGCTGGGGAGCTGCCCTGACTTGTGCTGTTCCTACTCACTCCTCAGGCATCGGAACCATGCTCAACATACAACTGGGATTGGACGAAGCCGTGCTCCAGTTATCAGATCAGTTGCTGCTAATGGTTTCAGGAAGTGTTCGCTGTGGGGGGTTTTTTTTGTGGAAGTGTCAAATCTTGCTGAGGATTATGTCCACATCTATTCTTCACACAGTCTAGGCTTCATGTTTCTTGGGGCTTTACATCCATTCCAGGTGAAACTGACTGCCCAAGGCTCAGTTTCCCAGCAGTTTAGTTTAATTTAGAGATACAGCGGGGAAACAGGCCCTTCGGCCCATCAAGCCCATCCAACCAGCGATCACCCATACCCTAATTCTATCCTACACAATTTACAATTTGTACCAAAGCCAAATTTAGCCGACAAACCCACAAGTCTTTGGAATGTGGGAGGAATGAGCAGGGCAGCACGGTGGTTCAGCGGTAGAGTTGCTGCCTCACAGCGCAAGCGACCCGGGTTCGATCCCGACTATGGGTGCTGTCCGTGTGGAGTTTGTACGTTCTCCCCGTGACCGTGTGGGTTTTCTCTGAGATCTTCGGTTTGTCGGTTAAATGACTTGGTGTAAATGTAAAAATTGTCCCTAGTGTGTGTAGGATAGTATTAATGAGCGGGGATCGCTGGTCGGCACGGACTTGGTGGGCTGAAGGGCCTGTTTCTGCACTCTTTCACAAAACTAAACTACTTCATATTTCGTTTTATCTTTTTTGTTGCATTTTGCTGGTTTTTAAAAGCTTCCAAATGCTTTAGTTTGCCACTAACATTTGCTCTGTTGTATTCCTTCCCTTTTGCTACTGTGCTGGGATTTGACTGGATCAGGGAGAGGGAGAGGAAGGTTGTTACTCATTGCACAACTTATTTCCATTATGATTTGGAGAGAAGATTGCAGAGTTCATAAGTTCAAGGAGCAGAATGAGGCCATTCGACCCATCAAGTTTATCCACCATTCAATCATCATCTCTTCCTCCTAATTCTCCTGCCTTCTCCCCATAACCCCTAACACCCGTACTAATCAAGAATCTATCTATCTCTGCCTTAAAAATATCCATTGACTTGGCCTCCACAGCCGTCTGTGGCAAATAATTCCACAGATTCATCACCCTCTGAGTAAAGAAATTCCTTCTCATCTCCTTCTTAAAGGTATGTCCTTTTCTTCTGAGGCTGTGCCCTCTAGTCCTAAACTCTCCCACTAGTGGAAACATCCTCTCCTCATCCACTCTGTCCAGGCCTTTCACTATTCTGTACGTTTCATTGAGGTCCCTCCTCATCTTTCTAAACTCCAGTGAGTACAGGCCCACTGCCGTTAAACGCTCATCATATGTTAACTTGATCATTCTCCTAAACCTCCTCTGGACCCAGCAGAGAAGGTTTTTAAAGAGAGTTTGCAAGAGAAAAGAGATTGGGGGTATTTTTTTCCTGGCCAGTATTCTTCCTGAAATGATTCTGAATCTTATTGTGAATTTTGGTCGTTTTCACCTGCCATGACATGGGTCTGCATTGTTCATTCAATGTGCTTCTGAGAAGTCAATTTTGTAAAAAGCACTTGGGATATTCTGAAAGTGGCTGGTGTATGTAAACACAAGGTCTTTTTTACAATTGTCAGTGCTGGTTGTAATCTCATCTTCTCCTACCTGGATGTTTTCAAGAGAGAGCTAGATAGGGCTCTTAAAGATAGCAGAGGCAGGGGATATGGGGAGAAGGCAGGAACGGGGTACTGATTGGGGATGATCAGCCATGATCACATTAAATGGCAGTGCTGGCTCAAAGGGCCGAATGGCCTCCTCCTGCACCTATTGTCTGTTGTCTATTAAATTACATTTCTTTATTTATATAGCACATTTTTAGTCAACTTGCATTGACCCCAAAGTGCTTCACATAATTACATCCACACACACAGGCAAAGGTGGGTGAAGTGTCTTGCCCAAGGACACACACAGGCAAAGGTGGGTGAAGTGTCTTGCCCAAGGACACAACAACAGTATGCACTCCAAGCGGGATTCGAACCGGCTACCTTCCGGTTGCCAGCCGAACACTTAGCCCATTGTGCCATCTGTCGTCCCATATTGTCAGGTATTGTCTACCTGAACTTGTTCAAATTCCAGTAGAATTACTGGGTAGCAATAAGGATGGAAAATGTATATTTTTCTTTGCCTCTCCTGTCAAGGAGCGGGCGGCATGGTGGCATAACGGTAGAGTTGCTGCCTCACAGCGCCAGAGACCCGGGTTCGATCCTGACTACGGGTGCTGTCTGTACGGAGTCTGCACGTTCTCCCCGTGACCTGCGTGGGTTTTCTCCGGGTGCTCCGGTTTCCTCCCACACTCCAAACAGTTGGTTAATTGACCCGGTAAAAGTGTAAATTGTCCCTAGTGTGTAGGACAGTGTTAGTGTGTAGGGATCGCTGGTCGGTGTGGATTCGGTGGGCCAAAGCGTCTGTTTCCGTGATGTATCTCTCTCAGTGGGTCAGGCAGCATCTCTGGAGCAATAGAATAGGTGACGTTTCATGTCGAAACCTTTCTTCAGACAGAATCTGATTCCGTCTGAAGACGGGTTCTGTCTTGGGATCAACCATTCCTTCTCTCCAGAGATGCTGCCTGAGTCGCTGAGTTACTCCAGCGTTTTGTGTCTATCTGCCCTATATAAGGTCGGAATCCCTGCCACTCTCCTTACTCGGGCAGAGAAGGTGCAGGGATTCTTGCAACAATGTATAAAATCATGAGAGGAATAGATCGGGTAGACGCACAGGGTGATCGATGGTCAGCATGGCTCGGTGGGCCGAAGGGCCTGTTTCCGTGCTGTATCTCTAAGCTAGACTACAGTAAACACATACTGAGGATCGGGTGAAACGTCACAGTCAGGAACAGCGAGGTCTGACACCAGGAACCTCGAGCAGAACACAAGGTTCTACAGGAACTGTGGGGAATCGATCATGGCTCATGAGGGGAATAGATCAGGTAGATGCACAGAGTCTCTTGCCCAGAGTAGGGGAATCGAGGACCAGAGGACACAGGTTCAAGGTGAAGGGGAAAAGATTTAATAGGAATCTGAGGGGTAACTTTTTCACACAGAGGGTGGTGGGTGTATGGAACAAGCTGCCAGAGGAGGTGGTTGAGGCTGGGACTATCCCAACGTTTAAGAAACAGTTAGACAGGTACATGGATAGGACAGGTTTGGAGGGATATGGATCAAGAGCAGGCAAGTGGGACTAGTGTAGATGGGACATGTTGGCCAGTGTGGGCAAGGTGGGCCGAAGGGCCTGTTTCCACACTGTATCACTCTATGACTATAACTGTAGTCTCCTGCAAGCCCAACATAGCCCATCAGTGCGATGGAACGAGGGGAAACAAGACCCCATCCATCACCCTCGCCGCTGAGCAGGAAGTGTTATCTGAGACACATTAAATGTCTTCTGCTGTTAAAAAGATGATTCATTTACCACCGCTTCACCAGCCTGTGTTCACCAACAATAACAGTTTATTGACAAAAAATCCCACACACAATAGTTTATGGAGCCTTGCCTCTTTTATCATCTGCAGCCAAGTGTTAAAATACAGCAGAGGGGCCCACAGTTAAACTCACCATTACATTCTGAAATGTCATGCAGACATCATATTGTAAAACTCTGTACCAGCTGATGCATAACATTGTTTTATCAATCGGTGATGATTTGTGACTAAATTCACACCTAGATTCCTGTTAACTTCAACAATATTCCATTCTGCAAAAGCGTGCAGAGGTGTCAATGGATGTCAGTCAATCATCGTAGCCCTGGAGAGCGTGGTGAAAGTTCCCCTGGCAACGGCCCTGATCTGTCCAGACCACCCACTGCCCACCCAGACCCACCCAGACCCATCCAGACCCACCCACTGCCCACCCACTGCCCACCCAGACCCACCCACTGCCCACCCACTGCCCACCCAGACCCACCCAGACCCACCCAGACCCACCCAGACCCACCCAGACCCACCCAGACCACCCAGACCACCCAGACCACCCAGACCCACCCAGACCCACCCAGACCACCCAGACCCACCCATGCCCACCCACTGCCCACCCACTGCCCACCCAAACCCACCCAGACCCACCCACTGCCCACCCAGACCCACCCATTCCCCACCCACTCCCACCCACTGCCCACCCAGACCCACCCACTGCCCACCCATTATGTGTAGGAAGGAACTGCAGATGCTGGAATAAACCGAAGAGAGACACAAAATGCTGGAGTAACTCAGCGGGACAGGAGAAGGGTCTCGACCCGAAACTCTCCGCAGATGCCCCACTGAGTGACTCCAGTATTTAGTGTCTACCCACCCATTATCTAGCCCCACCCACGACCACCCACTAGCCAGCCAGCACCGCCATTCAATATGGTCATGGCTGATCATCCACAATCAGTACCCCGTTCCTGCCTTCTCCCCATATCCCCTGATTCCATTAGCCCCAAGAGCTACATGTAAATCTAACTCTCTCTTGAATACATCCAGTGAATTGGCCTCCACTGCCTTCTGTGGCAGAGAATTCTACAGATTCACAACTCTCTGGCTGAAAACGTTTTTCCTCATCTCAGTCCTAAATGCCCTACCCCTTATTCTTAAACTGTGACCCCTGGTTCTGGACTTTCCCCAACATGGGGAACATTCTTCCTTTATCTAGCCTGTCCAATCCCTTAAGAATAGTATATGTTTCTATAAGATACCCTCTCATCCTTCTAAATTCCAGTGAATGCAAGCCCAGTCGACCCATTCTTTCATCATATGTAACTTACCTGGGTCTCAGGTGATGAATGAAAGGCTAGAGATTTAGCTGCACCTGATGGATCACTGTGCCTCAAATTGACAACAGCATTGAAAGGGTTAAGTTGTTGTGGGGCCAGGGTGAGCAACAGTGAATTGACAATCTCAGCCTTCCATTTGTGCGTCTAAACTGAATTATAAGTGAACTCCACTGGGATACCAAAGTACCTGGATATTTCTCGATCTCATCACCAGGAGAAACAGCAGCGTTCATTCCCAGGGGAGCAGAGGCAATCAGCTTTGCTGCCTTGCTCTGACCACCTCTAACATGAGAGCGGGCCAGGGCGGTCTCAGGCCCACCATCGCATCAGGCCATTCCTGCTCGTGCTATCCCACAGCAGCATCACCACAAGTCACAGGGCAGCACGGTGGGGGTGAGGTTGTGTGGGGGTGTGGGTGGGGGAGGGTGTGTGTGAGGGTGAGGGTGGGTGTGGGGTGGGGGTGGGGGTGAGGGTGTTTGGGGTGTGGGTGGGGGGGGTGTGTGTGGGGGGTGGGGATAGGGGTGAGGGGGGGGTGGGGTGGGGGTGGGGGTGAGGGTGTTTGGGTGGTGTGGGTGGGGGCGGGTGTGTGGGGATGGGGGGTGAGGGTGGGGTGGTGTGGGGGCGGGTGGGGTGGGGGTGGGGTGGTGGGGTTAGGGGTGTGGTCGGGTGGTGGGGTGAGTGTTGTGGGTTTTGGGGTGTGGGGTGGGGGCGGGTGTGGGTGCGGTGAGGGTGGGGGTGGGGTGGGGTGGGGGTGAGGGCGGGGAGGGTTGTGTCGAGGGGGGGATGGGTGGGGGTGGGGTGGTGATGGGGGGGTGGGGTAGGATGGTGTGGGCGGGGGAGGGTGTGTGGGTGACACTGCTACAGTGTGGGGGTGGAGGCTTCCACTAGGGGGGGGGGGGGGGGGAGTGACCAGGGGATGGTGGATCTGTGGTGAGTGTGCCAGGGAGCGTGGGAATGGGTTTCATCGGCTCTGTATTCTATTCCGAGGTAGATTAGTTTGATTAGTACAAATTACCAGGTCACTTCATTTTCTAAAGCTACTGCCGATTTAATAAGACTGTAAATGACAGGAAATAGATGGGATTTTGCCGTGGCTGCTAACTGTCTTTTCACACATGATGGCTGTTAATTTGTGTGAAAAATGAGCTGTGAAAATATTCAGGCCAGGAGATTAAAAATAACCCAAGATGCAGAGATATCGCTGAGATGAGCGGTTTAGTGTGTGGTGCTGTGAGTTTAGACTACTGACGAATACATAGACAATAGGTGCAGGAGGAGGCCATTCGGCCCTTCGAGCCAGCACCGCCATTCAATATGATCAAGGCTGATCATCCACAATCAGTACCCCGTTCCTGCTTTCTCCCTATATCCGTTAGCCCCAAGAGC
>NC_045996.1:16487499-16522499 GCF_010909765.2 Amblyraja radiata
GTCTGTGTCTCTGTCTCTGTGTGTGTGTGTGAGTGGTTTTGTTTATTCTAACATGCGAGCAAGGCACAGTGTGGCGTTGTTATCCAGTCAGTGGCGAAACCATACCTAGATAGACAGTCTGAAGAAGGGTCTCAACCCGAAACGTCACCTATTCCTTCTCTCCAGAGATGCTGCCTGTCCCGCTGAGTTACTCCAGCATTTTGTGACTATCTCCGGTTTAAACCAGCATCTGCAGTTCCTTCCTACACAAGAAACTCTACATGATTACAATCGAGCCGTCCACAGTGTACAGATACATGCTATGGGAATAACGTTTAGTGCAAGGTAAAGCCCAGTGAATGATTAAAGATCCCCGATGAGGTCGATGGGAGGTGAGGTATTGGCTCTAAGGGGAGGTGGGATAGACTGAGGGGAGAACTCCTCACCTCTTCCCCTCCTCCCCTCCCCTCACCTCCCTCCTCTTCATCCTCCTCCTCTCCTCCCTCACCCACCTATCACCTTTTCTCCTCTCTCCTCCTTTTAGACACCCTCTCTCCCTCCCACCTTCCTCCCCTCCTCCCCTCTTCCTCCCTCTCCTCCCTCCCTCCCTCCCCTCCTCTCCCCTCCCCTCTCCTCCTCTCCTCTCCTCCCCCCTCCCCTCCCTCCTCTCCTCTCCCCTCTCCTCTCCCCTCTCCCCTCTCCTCTCCCGTCTCCTCTCCCCTCTCCTCTCCCCTACCTGTGCAGGTGTGTGTCCCTGGCCCCTGTACCTGAAGCGACTATTTATTAGTGTGGAGGAGACTGCCACCTGGTGCTGGCAGCTCGACACTGCGAGCCGCTCCTGTCTGCAAAGGGAGGGTGATGTGAAACTCTAGGAGAGGCAGGATAAAGTCTGGCAGGTAACAGGTCGACGCAGAGTGCTGGAGTAACTCAGCGGGTCAGGCAGCATCTGTGGAGAACATGGATAGGTGACGTTTCACAGAGAGCTGGAGTAACTCAGCGGGTCAGGCAGCATCTGTGGAGAACATGGATAGGTGACGTTTCACAGAGTGCTGGAGTAACTCAGCGGGACGGGCAGCATCTCTGGAGAGAAGGAATGGGTGACATTTCGGGTCGAGACAATACTGTCCATTGATCCATTGAATTAATTATAAGTGGCAAGTCACAATGAAACGGCCTCTCCTTTACTCTTAAACTGTGGCCTCTGGTTCTGGACTCGCCCAACATTGGGAACATTTTAGGTAGACAAAAATGCTGGAGAAACTCAGCGGGTGCAGCAGCATCTATGGAGCGAAGGAAATAGGTGACGTTTCGGGCCGAAACCCTTCTTCAGACTGATGGTTGGGACACACTTGGGAACATTTTTCCTGCTTCTAACTTGTCCAATCCTTTTATAATTTTATATGTTTTTAGAAGATCCCCCCTCATTTTAAATTCTAGTGAATACAAGCCCAGTCCTTCCTCGTTTGTCAGTCTCGTCATCCCAGGGAGTAACCCGGTGAACCTACGCTGCACTGCCTCAATAGCAAGGACGTCCTTCCTCCAGTTAGGAAATCACTTATGAATGAATCATTTTATGCAGGTCAATAAAACACACCGATACATTGCTCACATGGTCCCCAGGGCTGAGTGTTTAGTTTAGAGAAACAGCGCGGAAACAGGCCCTTTGGCCCACCGAGTCCGCGCCGACCAGCGATCCCCGCACATTAACACTATCCTACACACACTGGGGACAATTTTACAATTATACCAAGTCAATTGACCTACAAACTTGCACGTGTTTGGAGTGTGGTCTGTGTGATGGACTGGGCTACATCTACAATGGTGGGGAGTGTGGTCTGTGTGATGGACTGGGCTACATCTACAATGGTGGGGAGTGTGGTCTGTGTGATGGACTGGGCTACATCTACAATGGTGGGGAGTGTGGTCTGTGAGATGGACTAACTATATCTACAACACTCTGTGGTACCTTGCGAACTTGGGCAGAGCTGTTCCCAAACCAAACTGTGATGCAAGTCATCAGTTCTAAGGGGCATGTGTAGAAGTTTGTAAGTGTGACTGGAGACATGGTGAGTTGCCTCGGTGTCCTCAGGAAGTAGAGGCGATGGTATGCATGAAGGTCTGAGGAAGGATCCCTCCCCAAAACGTCACCTGTCCATGTTCTCCACAGATGCTGCCTGACCCGCTGAGTTACTCCAGCACTGTGTGCGGATCGTTGGTGCTTTCTTGGCTGTTGCTTCCACCGTGTTTGGTCCATGACAGATCGGTGGTAAGAGTTGTTTGTGTTCATCTAGATGTGTTTGTGGCTCCACTATAATCTGGCTCAGGGCCCGAGTTAGAGTTGCCAATGAACACACTCTGAGTCAGGGAATAGATGACATATCAGTTCACTCCACTCAGGCAGAGGATCAGTGCAGGAGAGGTCGTGGAGTGAAGAATCACCACACCATCCCTCCTGCCCAGTGTCCCCACCAACCCCCTCTCATCAGCCCCCACAAACTCTGCTGTCTCACAGCGCCAGAGACCCGGGTTCCATCCTGACTACAGCCGCTGTCTGTACGGAGTTTGTACGTTCTCCCCGTGACCTGCGTGGGTTTTCTCCTGGTGTTTGGAGATACACCGCGGAAACAGGCCCTTCGGCCCACCGAGTCCGTGCCGACCAGTGATCCCTGCACACTAGCACTACCTCCTGGGGTGATCTCACTCCCCTTGATGAGGGGGGTCCCCGCCGGACTCTGCCCACCAATGTCCAGCAGCGGTAGGACCCTAGACTGTGATCCTCCCCCACAGAGCCTTGGCGTTGACTGCCCCGAGCTTTAGCGCGTCCTTCAGCACGCACTCCCGCAGTCCGGTCTACCTCTCTACCCTCCTATCTCCCCCTCTTCCTCCCACCCACCTTCCCTGCGTGGGTTTTCTCCGGGTGCTCCGGTTTCCTCCCACACTCCAAAGACGTGCAGGTTTGTAAGTTAATATTGATTGGATATCTTGTCCCTGCACAGTTTTATTGTCGTATGTCCCAGATAGAACAATTAAATGCTTAGTCCCTAGTGTGTGTAGGATGGTGTGTGTGGGGATCGCTGGTCGGCACGGCCTCGATGGGCCGAAGGGCCTGTTTCCCTCTGTAGCTCCAAACTAAAGCGATATTCACCCTCCTTGTCGCTGTGAGTCTACGTCAGAAGTATTTGGATCGATTCACTGAATGGGATTGAGGGAAACTCAGTGAAAGTTATCCAGTAATTCTAAGGCTGCAAATTACAAAGGGAAGCTTACAGAATTAGTGGTGTTATTGTGGTGTAAAGCCGGATTGAGAGAGGGAACACAATGCAGATCGCTGCTTCATGGCAACAACTGGGTAATATAGACATAAGCGGCTTACATGCGAGTGTGATCACAGCGTGTGGGAATTAAGTCTACAGTGAGCCATCGTTCCTCCCCCCCCCCTCGTACAGGCAGAGACGTGGTACTTTTGGGAGGGGCGGTGAGGTAGAAACTGAGTGATCGAGAGTCCGTTCGGCCCACAGGGAGCATCCTATCCCACACCTGCGTGGTTTACTGTGGACTAGGGGGAGCCTGAGATGGACTTTCTGATGCAGGTTGAATGAGGGAAATCCCACAATCACGTCCAGTTTAGTTTATTGTCACATGTACCGAGGTACAATGAAAAGCTTTTGTTGCGCGCTGACCAGTCAGCGGAAAGATGGTTACAATCGAGCCGTCCACAGTGTACAGATACAGGATAAGGGAATAACGATTAGTGCAAGGTAAAGCCAGCAACGTCCGATCGCCTCCAGACCAACTGTGTGTTCGGCATATTTATCACCGGTGAAGCAAGAGACTAATTGTTGTGAGAGCAACTTAATTAGATATTGATCGGGTCTATGTTGAACAAACCATGTAATCAATGCAGGGTAGAGTGAGAGGTCCCAGTGGCCCAGCGGACCACTGTGTCCAGAGCTGGGCAGTGCGGGGACATTCCCCTGATGCTGAGATGGGTCTGATCTCTCGTCCCTGAGTCACTGAAGCAGCTATCTGGTGTCAGAGACACAGAGTACTGGAGTAACTCAGCGGGTCAGGCAGCATCTGTGGAGCTAAGGAAATAGGCAACGTTTCGGGCCAAAACCCGTAAGGGTTTCGGCCCGAAACGTTGCCTATTTCCAGAAGGATTTCGGCCCGAAACGTTGCCTATTTCCTTAGCTCCATAGATGCTGCTGCACCATAACTCAGCGGGTCAGGCAGCATCTGTGGAGAACATGGATAGGTGACGTTTCACAGAGTGCTGGAGTAACTCAGCGGGTCAGGCAGCATCTGTGGGGAACATGGATAGGTGACGTTTCACAGAGTGCTGGAGTAACTCAGCAGGTCAGGCAGCATCTGTGGAGAAAAGGAATGGGTGACATTTCGGATCGAGACCATTCTTCAAACCAAATCATCGACTGACTGGGATGTTTATCTTTAGTTTAGAGATACAGCGCGGAAACTTCAGCCCAACCAAAGCACTATCCTATACACTAGGGACAAGTTATGGAAAGAGATGCTGCCTGACCCGCTGAGTTACTCCAGCACTCTGTGAAACGTCACCTATCCATGTTCTCCACAGATGCTGCCTGACCCGCTGAGTTACTCCAGCACTCTGTGAAACGTCACCTATCCATGTTCTCCACAGATGCTGCCTGACCCGCTGAGTTACTCCAGCACTCTGTGAAACGTCACCTATCCATGTTCTCCACAGATGCTGCCTGACCCGCTGAGTTACTCCAGCACTCTGTGAAACGTCACCTATCCATGTTCTCCACAGATGCTGCCTGACCCGCTGAGTTACTCCAGCACTCTGTGAAACGTCACCTATCCATGTTCTCCACAGATGCTGCTGACATTTTGTTTCTCTTCGGTATGTCCACCTTCTTATCCAAAGATCCTGCTCCTCTAGTATCTTTGTTATTAACCCTGCAACTCAAGCCTGCTATTCGTCTCTCTGCTACCGGAGGGTGGTAGCGAGCAACCCTGCACACCAAAGTAGCACCAGACTGCGAGCTGCTGCTGCTGCTGCTTCTTGCGAATGTAACATAAATAAACCAAAGGAATAGTTTAAAGATCTCAAGCCGGGTGTTGTCTATGTTGGCGTCAATGTCTGCCAGGCCCTGCCACAGCTCCATGTGGTGGGTGGTAGAGCGGGCACCCAGAGATGACATGGTTGGCTGTGTGTTGTTCTGCCCCGCACTCACAGTCTGTGGGGTCTGGGGGAGGGAGACCCCCATCTCCACACGCTGGCGTTGAAACGCCCAACTCCAGTACCAAGTCTGTTGAGCTTCACCCATGCACGCTCCTCTGGGGAGCTCAGACCCTGGACAGCTTTAATCTGGTGGAGAGACTGCGGGCAGCATTGCCACTCACACCCGCTGTTGCAGCAGCTGCTGTACGTTTCCCCGGAAGGGGCCGAGTGGTCTCAGTCCACAGCGTCTCCACGTGCCGTGTTGGGACAGGGTGTGGGCCTTTGGTCGAGGGACCGTTGAACTGGACACGGGGCACCCAGTGTGTGAGTCGTGGGGCACCCAGTGTGTGGGACAGGGGGCACCCAGTGTGTGGGCCGTGGGGCACCCAATGTGTGGGTCAGGGGGCACCCAGTGTGTGGGTCGCGGGGCACCCAGTGTGTGGGACAGGGGGCACCCAGTGTGTGGGTCGCGGGGCACCCAGTGTGTGGGTGGGGCACCCAGTGTGTGGGACAGGGGGCACCCAGTGTGTGGGTCGCGGGGCACCCAGTGTGTGTGTGTGTGTGGGGCACCCAGTGTGTGGGTCGTGGGGCACCCAGTGTGTGGGTGGGGCACCCAGTGTGTCGGACAGGACCAGCATTCACGGACAGCCTCCAGGGACATGCGGGCACGGATGTCTGCGGGCAGTTGACTCAGCCAGGACCCTTGACTGCCCGCTGCCTGGACCCACGGATGGCCATCTTGACCAGGCCCAGGAGCAAATCGACAGGGAGATTCCCCCCCCCCCCCCCTCTCCGATCGGCGCTCCCACTCCCTGCCTTCTACCCAAATACCAAAATCACGGGACTAAAATGCAACCAAAACTTGAGGAAGAGGGAGCACCCTGTGTGTGGCACTGGCACCCATGGGTGCTGCACCCCCCCGAGGATATTTATCCAGGAGGGCAGTATATTCATCTAGTGTAGTTTATTGTCCCGTGTACCGAGGTACAGTGAAGAGCTTTTGTTGCGTGCTAACCAGTCAGCGGAAAGACAATACATGATTACAATCGAGCCGTCCACAGTGTACAGTACTTCAGGGTGAATCTTTGGGACGGTTTGACACGAGACACGCGCTGAGGACTGATCATCCTGCAGCGGGCCGCCCTTGTGGAGGGTGTATGGTGTTAAAATGCCGAAACACCCAGTGATGCAAGGGTACACTACTGATGATGTGTCCTGTGCCCAAC
This sequence comes from Amblyraja radiata, assembly GCF_010909765.2. Taxonomy (NCBI): domain Eukaryota; kingdom Metazoa; phylum Chordata; class Chondrichthyes; order Rajiformes; family Rajidae; genus Amblyraja; species Amblyraja radiata. The sequence goes on from NC_045996.1 coordinate 16,493,911, forward strand.
TGTCCTGAAGGTTACCCAGGCCAAGATATACGTATCCCCCCCCTGCCCCCCACCGATGTTGAGCGTCTACCACTCTCAACAATCAACGAATGTCGTGAAATGCTCCCCAACTATTGGCACAAGGGACTTCTTAACATCTTGTCCTGTGTATTTGATTCCATCTGGCAGGGAAGCTCTGGGACACATCTTGGCAGCCCGGCGTGGTCCGCAATGTTCCTGCTGTTCACTACAGTCTAGTTTATTGCCACGTGTACCGAGGTACAGTGAAAAGCTTTTGTTGCGTGCTAACCAGTCAGCGGAAAGACAATACATGATTACAATCGAGCCGTCCACAGTGTACAGATACATGATAAGGGAATAACGTTTAGTGCAAGGTAAAGCCAGCAAAGTCCGATCAAGGATAGTCCGAGGGTCACCAATGAGGTAGATAGTAGTTCAGGTTGTGGTAGGATGGTTCAGTTGCCTGATAACAGCTGGGAAGAAACTGTCCCTGAATCTGGAGGTGTGTGCGTTTGTTTTCACACTTCTGTACCTTTTGCCTGATGGGAGAGGGGAGAAGAGGGAGTGGCCGGGGTGTGAATGGTGGACGGTGGGCAGTAGGGGATGAACAGTGGAGATACATCTCCAGCTCTGACCCGGCCACCGAGACAACAAACAAACAAACAAACGAACGAACGTCCCTGCTTTACTGAGGCAGCAAGATTGTGACCATGAATATGAATGATCCCCATCACAACGTGCATAGGTAATGATGCAATTAGCCCAACTTGCATTGAATAATGAAGCACTTAGTCAAATTTATTAGCCACTTAATGTCTGCCGCATCTTCCACGCAATCAGTCTTGATTTAACTCACCCGCCGATGCTCCAGGAAGATATGACATCAACAGGCATCAGAATAGTTTCCCAAAGGTTACCTAAGGTCAAGGTGAAAGATGGTCCATTCGTTCAATGTGAAGAGGAAAGGATTTAATAGGAATCTGAGGGGTAACTTTTTCACACAGAGGGTGTATGGAACGAGCTGCCAGAGGAGGTAGTTGAGGCTGGGACTATCCCAACGTTTAAGGAACAGTTAGACAGGATAGGACAGGTTTGGAGGGATATGGACCAAACACAGGCAGGTGGGATTAGTGTAGCTGGGACATGCTGGCCCGGAGTGGGCAAGTTGGGCCGAAGGGCCTGTTTCCATGCTGTATCTCTCGGTGACTAGTTCATAATTTCTAGGAGCAGAATTAGGCCATTCGGCCCATCGAGTCTATTCCGCCATTCAATCATGGCTGATCTATCTTTCCATCTTAATCCATTCTCCTGCCTTCTCCCCATAACCCCTGAGGCCCGTACTAATCAATAATCTATCTATGTCTGCCTTAAAAAATTATCCATGGACTTGGCCTCCACAGCCGTCTGTGGCAATGAATTCCAAGAATTGAGCCTGATGGTTACTGGGAAGAAGCTGTTCTTGAACCTGGAGGTCACGGTTTTCGGGCTCCTGTACCTTCTTCCCGATGGTAGCAGCGAGATGAGAGGGTGGCCAGGGTGGTGTGGGTCTCTGATGATGCTGGCTGCCTTTCTGAGGCAGCGACTCCTGTAGATCCCTTCGATGGAGGGGAGGTCAGTACCCGTGATGGACTGGGCAGAGTTGTAGAATTAGGCCATTCGGCCCACCGAGTCTACTCCGCCATTCAATCATGGCTGATCTATCTCTCCCTCCTAATCCCATTCTCCTGCCTTCTCCCCATAACCCTTGACACCCGTTCTAATCAAGAACTTGCCTATTACTGCCTTAAAAATATCCACTGACTTAACCACCCTCTGATTAAAGATGTTCCACCTCACCTCCTTTCTAAAAGAGCGCCCTTTAATTCTGAGGCTGTGCCCTCTGGTCCTAGACTCTCCCACCAGTGGAAACATCCTGGTCTCTCCACATTCAATATCTCTTTGCCTTTCATTATTCTGTAAGTTTCAATGAGGTTTCCCCCTCAACCTTCTAAACTCCAGCGAGTACAGGCCCAGTACCATCAAGCCCAGTGTCGCCAGCAGCCCTCAGTCCTGGAGCAGAGATTTTATGTGGAGAATGTTAGCTTCTCAGTGATCTGTCCAACAAACATGGCTCATCAATCATTCTGATTAGAGCAGAGAATGCCAAATGCTGAACCTTTCGCACCATCTCGCTCACCTAACGAGCAGAATTAACTCGTTAGAGGATTTCCCCGGCTTCAAGCGCAGAAATAGCTGTGAGATTAGTGAACTGTGGAGATACAGAGACCGAGAACAGGGTGACACCACTCTGCAGAAATTACAGTTGAAGTATTGATTAATGTTCAGCATTAAAACAGCACGGACAGGACACGAGTCTCTGCCTCATTCCTCTCCCCGAGTTTCTCTGCTGAGCAGTGTCCAAGGCAGACCCTGGAGGCTGCTGCATTGATCCAAGCCTTGCCTCTGCACGTGAAGCAACTGTAAAACCTGCCGCGCTTGGAGACCAGGCGTCGCAGCTACAGCCCTGGTCCCAGAGAATGTCCACACTCCTGAGCTCCGATCAGCTGTTGTAGAACGGAATCAAATCCACCACTTCCTGCTTCTGCCTCACTTGTGGGTTAGTTTATCGTCACGTGTATCGAGGTACAGTGGAATTATTACCTTTCTGTATACGGTTCAGCAAAATATTACTCTGTAGAAACATAATCCTAGATTAAGCATAAATTACATTAAAATAGTCTAGTGAGGGAATAAACTAAAGGTCTCCCCACAGCCTCTGATGCTCCAGAGATCTGTCCATCCTCCCATTAGAGCCAAACATAGACACAAAAAGCTGGAGTAACTCAATGGGTCAGGCAGCATCTCAGGAGAGAAGATATAGGTGACAGGGTCATAGAAACATAGACAATAGGTGCAGGAGTAGGCCATTCGGCCCTTTGAGCCAGCACCGCCATTCAATATGACCATGGCTGATCATCCCCAATCAGTACCCCGTTCCTGCCTTCTTCCCATATCCCTTGATTCCATTATCCCCAAGAGCTCTATCTAACTCTCTCTTGAAGACATCCAGTGAATTGGCCTCCACTGCCTTCTGTGGCAGAGAATCCCACAGATTCACAACTCTCTGGGTGATAAGGTTTTTCCTCATCTCAGTCCTAAATGGCCGACCCCTTGTTCTTCAACAGTGTGACCCCTGGTTCTGGACTTCCCCAACATGGGGAACATTTTCCCTGCATCTAGCCTGCCCAATCCTTTAAGAATGTTATCAGTCCAGACTCTCCTAGCTTTGGGTTGACTGCAACTATCTCCTTTCTCCTCCAAACTCCAAACCCCCACATTCCGCAGAGCGCAACACTCTCTGACATCCCAGTTATTTATTTGTGTTGTGCACTTTGGTTCGAATTACTGAGCAATCCTTAGAGTTATAACATTTTAATTGTTAAAAGCTTACATATTACTACATGGTTTCTGTTGAAATGTTTGCAATGGGGAATAGATTAATAAGCCTGTTGGTTGCCACAGTAGCTCAGAGGTACCTCATCTTACATTAGACGTCAGTTTCCCAAATCAATTTGTTCCTTCATTAACACGTAATTCATGGAGATCTCCTCCGCACACAGAGTGAAACAAAACTGGCTGAAGATGTGAAGACGGGGTGGTGGGACAGAGAGCTGAAGTGACCCTTTCCTTGAGAAAACTCACGTGTCATGGGTGGAAAGGAGAGGCTCAAAGATCAGAGAGTCATGGAGTTATACGCCACAGAAACAGGCCCTTGTACCTGGTAGACCCAGCTCAGGTATGGGCCATGTACCCTGACACTGCGGGCAGGCTGTGTAAGAGGTGCCCTTGTATCTTAGTTGAAGTTGTGAATCTGTGGAATGGAGGCCAATTCGCTGGATGTTTTCAAGAGAGAGTTAGTTATACTGTGACTCTTGGAGCAAAGGGAATCAAGGGATATGGGGAGAAGGCAGGAACGGGGTACTGATTTTGGATGATCAGCCATGATCATATTGAATGGCGGTGCAGGCTCGAAGGGCCGAATGGCCTACTCCTGCACCTATTCTATGTTTCTAAACCCACCTTTCGTAGAGTAACCCTACTCAGGCTTGGATAGAGTGGATGTGGAGAGGATGTTTCCACTAGTGGAAGACTCTAGGACCAGGGGTCACAGCCTCAGAATAAAAGGACATGTCTTTAAGAAGGAGATGAGGAGGAATTTCTTTAGACAGAGGGTGGTGAATCTGTGGGATTCATTCTCATAGACGGCTGTGGAGGCCAAGTCAATGGATATATTTAAGGTGGAGATAGTTTCTTGATTAGTATCGGGTGTCAGAGGTTACGGGGAGAAGGCAGGAGAATGGGGTTAGGAGGGAGAGATAGATCAGTCGTGATTGAATGGCGGAGTAGACTTGATGGGCCGAATGGCCTAATTCTACTCCTATCACTTATGACCTTACGACTCTATCCTGCCCAGACTAGTAGCCCACTGAAGATAGACACAAAATGCTGGAATAACTGGAGAGAAGGAATGGGTGACGTTTCAGGTCGAGACCCTTCTTCAGACCCGCCTTAACACAGGGTCTGTGGGACGGGACGCAGGGTCTGTGGTGGGGGGGGGTGATGACAATGTGGAATTCTCACCGGCTCCATCTGCTCACCATCATTGGGGCACTGTGTAACCATAGCAACCATCGAAGGAGCCGGCAAGCAGATTTGATTCTCAGCGCTCAGTGTGTTTAATAAGAGGGCGATGTTTGATGGTGGGGGGGAGGGTTCATGCAGCCCCCCCCCCTCTCTCTCTGACGGGGGTCTCTCGTGGCGGAGAGCGAGACGGGGTACAGGGAGGGGGGGAGGTCAGAGTGGGTCCGGGCCTGTGTCCGCAGAACCAGCCTGGTAAGTGTTGGCATGGTAACAGTTCAGCACCAACACAGTGGAAGCCTCATGTTAACACTCACACCATTGCTCACAGAGACCCTGGCCTAACCCCACACGTCACCTATCCATGTTCTCCACAGATGCTGCCTGACCCGCTGAGTTACTCCAGCACTCTGTGAAACGTCACCTATCCATGTCCTCCACAGATGCTGCCTGACCCGTGAGTTACTCCAGCACTCTGTGAAACGTCACCTATCCATGTTCTCCACAGATGCTGCCTGACCCGCTGAGTTACTCCAGCACTCTGTGAAACGTCACCTATCCATGTCCTCCACAGATGCTGCCTGACCCGCTGAGTTATGGTGCAGCAGCATCTGTGGAGCTAAGGAAATAGGCAACGTTTCGGGCCGAAACCCTTCTGGAAATAGGCAACGTTTCGGGCTGAAACCCGGAAGGGTTTCGGCCCGAAACGTTGCCTATTTCCTTAGCTCCATAGATGCTGCTGCACCCGCTGAGTTACTCCAGCACTGTGTGAAACGTCACCTATCCATGTTCTCCACAGATGCTGCCTGACCCGCTGAGTTACTCCAGCAGTATAAACAAGGAACTGCAGATGCTGGTTTACACAAAAGAACACCAAGTGCTGGAGTAACTCAGCGGTCAGGCAGCATCTCTGGAGAAAATAAATAGGTGACATTTCATAAGGTCATGAGGAATAGTCGTATTAGGCCATTCGGCCCATCAAGTCTACTCCCCCATTCAATCATGGCTGATCTATCTCTCCCTCCTAACCCCATTCTCCTGCCTTCTCCCCGTAACCCCTGACACCCGCACTAATCAAGAATCTATCTATCACTGCCTTAAAAATATCCACTGACTTGTGGCCTCCACAGCCGTCTGTGGCAATGAATTCCATGGGTTTCTGGTGGAGACCCTTCTTCAGACTGAGAGTCAGGGAAAGGGAAAGGAGAGCTGTAGGGGTCACAAGGGGTCACAGTTTAAGGATAAGGGGGAAATCTTTTAGGACCGAGATGAGAAAAACATTTTTCACACAGAGAGTGGTGAATCTCTGGAACTCTCTGCCACAGAGGGTAGTCGAGGCCAGTTCATTGGCTATATTTAAGAGGGAGTTAGATGTGGCCCTTGTGGCTAAAGGGATCAGGGGGTATGGAGAGAAACATAGAAACATAGAAATTAGGTGCAGGAGTAGGCCATTCGGCCCTTCGAGCCTGCACCGCCATTCAATATGATCATGGCTGATCATCCAACTCAGTATCCCGTACCTGCCTTCTCTCCATACCCTCTGATCCCTTTAGCCACAAGGGCCACATCTAACCCTCTTAAATATAGCCAATGAACTGGCCTCGACTACCCTCTGTGGCAGGGAGTTCCAGAGATTCACCACTCTCTGTGTGAAAAAATTTCTTCTCATCTCGGTTTTAAAGGATTTCCCCCTTATCCTTAAGCTGTGACCCCTTGTCCTGGAAGGCAGGTACAGGATACTGAGTTGGATGATCAGCCATGATCATATTGAATGGCGGTGCAGGCTCGAAGGGCCGAATGGCCTCTACTCCTGCACCTATTTTCTATGTTTCTATGTTTCTAGACGGTGATGTAGAGAGATAATGAACAATGAATGAAAGATACAAAGGCCATTGTTAGCGGTGGGCTAGGTGAAAACGAGTTTCAGACAATGAGACTCAACAAGATGACTTTGAAGCTGGTATGACTAGGGTGGGGGAGGGATGGAGAGACGGGGGGGTTACAAGGTCCGTCCTTTAATCCAGTCTCCAGGATGAGACCCTGTTATTGGGAACAACTCCTGCACGGACAAGGGGAGGTAAAGGTTCACAATGAGCGCTCCACATCGTTGCTTTAATTGTGACGAATCGGCTTAAGGATAATTTTCTTTCCTATCAAAAGTAATTTTTTTCTTGGAACAGAGGAGGCCGGCTTCCAGTAGAGATTGTCAAAAATTATGATGGTGTTTAAAGTGGATTAATGGTGAAAACCTGTGTTGGTAGGTTGTTGAATAGCCAGTAATTGCAGCCTGACAGAGATTAATTCCCAGAGTAATGGACAAGATGTGAAATATGGATCTGGAGTTAGTTCCCGAGATGGTGCAGTTAGTGAATGGATTGATAACATGTTAAGCAAGATTGGCAGAGAGAAAATACAGAGAGAGTGTCACGCCATGGGGGGGGGGAGTGGGGACACACAGTGGTCAGGTGCTGGTCACTCACTCAGTGTCCACGGTGGGTCAGACATTTGGTCACTCAGTGTCCACTGTGGGTCAGACACTTGGTCACTCAGTGTCCACTGTGGGTCAGACACTTGGTCACTCAGTGTCCACTGTGGGTCAGACACTTGGTCACTCAGTGTCCACTGTGGGTCAGACACTTGGTCACTCAGTGTCCACTGTGGGTCAGACACTTGGTCACTCAGTGTCCACTGTGGTAATACACCGGTCACTCAGTGTCCACTGTGGGTCAGACACTTGGTCACTCAGTGTCCACTGTGGTAATACACCGGTCACTCAGTGTCCACTGTGGGTCAGACACTTGGTCACTCAGTGTCCACTGTGGTAATACACCGGTCACTCAGTGTCCACTGTGGGTCAGACACTTGGTCACTCAGTGTCCACTGTGGGTCAGACACTTGGTCACTCAGTGTCCACTGTGGTAATACACCGGTCACTCAGTGTCCACTGTGGGTCAGACACTTGGTCACTCAGTGTCCACTGTGGTAATACACCGGTCACTCAGTGTCCACTGTGGGTCAGACACTTGGTCACTTAGTGTCCACTGTCCAGTCACGCAGCTGCAGTGAGATGTTCTGGTGAAGGCAATCAATAATCCAATAGTTCTCTCTGAGTGAGTGCGCTGGGTATTTTTATAAGAATCAATGCAGTAGCGGTGACATTCTCCAGCGCTCTGACACATGAGTTAGGAAGAGATTTCTACTGGATTATGGAGCACAATGCTGGAGCTCCCCGTATGGTTCTGTACACCGTCTGTCTATTTCCCGATGATGCCCTCTCATACAGCAAAGGTGGACAAAAGTGCTGGAGAAACTCAGCGGGTGCAGCAGCATCTATGGAGCGAAGGAAATATGCAACGTTTCGGGCCCGAAACCCTCCGGGTTTCGACCCGAAACGTTGCCTATTTCCTTTGAGTTTCGACCCGAAACATTGCCTATTTCCTTCGCTCCATAGATGCTGCTGCACCCGCTGAGTTTCTCCAGCACTTTTGTCTACCTTCGATTTTCCAGCATCTGCAGTTCCTTCTTAAACACCTCTCATGCAGCACATCACTGCGGCACGGTGGAGCAGCGGGTAGAGCCACTGCCTCACAGCGCCACAGATCCAGGTTCGATCCTGGCTTCAGGTGCTGTCTGAGTGTGGCGTTTGTACATCCTCCCTGTGGCCGCGTGGGTTTTCTTGCCCAACATCCCAGAGACGTGCGGGTTTGTAGGTGAATCGGCCCCTCTGTAAATTGCCCCTAGTGTGTAGGGAGTGGATGAGCAAGTGGGATAACTAGTGTGAACGGATGATCGATGGTCAGCCTGGACTCGGTGGGCCGAAGGGCCTGTTTCCGTGCTGTATCTCTAAGCTAGACTACAGTAAACACTTACTGAGGATTGGTGTGAAACGTCGCAGTCAGGAACAGCGAATTCCTACATCAGGAACCTCGAGCAGAACACAAAGTTCTACAGGAACTGTGGGGAATCGATCATGCCTCATGAGAGGAATAGATCGGGCAGATGCACAGAGTCTCTTGCCCAGAGTAGGGGAATCGAGGACCAGAGGACACAGGTTCAAGGTGAAGGTAAAAGATTTAATAGGAACCTGAAGGGTAACTTTTTCATACAAAGGGTGGTGGGTGTATGGAACCAGCTGCCAGAGGAGGTAGTTGAGGCTGGGACTGTCCCAACGTTTAAAAAGCAGTTAGACAGGTACATGGATAGGACAGGTTGGGAGGGATATGGACCAAGCGCAGGCAGGTGGGACTAGTGTAGATGGGACATGTTGGCCAGTGTGGGCAAGTTGGGCCGAAGGGCCTGTTTCCGTGCTGTATCGCTCTGTGACTCTGAACACTCCCACTGGTGCTGTCTGGGGGAATCACAAAAATATTGTACAGATGATTTCTTGGCTTACATGATTACAATCGAGCCGTCCACAGTGTACAGATACATGATAAGGGAATAACGTTGAGTGCAAGGTAAAGCCAGCAAAGTCCGATCAAGGATAGTCCAAAGGTCACCAATGAGGTAGATAGTAGTTCAGGACTGCTCTCTGGTTGTGGTAGGATGGTTCAGTTGCCTGATAACAGCTGGGAAGAAACTGTCTCTGAATCTGGAGGTGTGTGTGTTCGTTTGAGAAGGTAGTTGAGGCCACAGTTCATTGGCTATATTTAAGAGGGAGTTAGATGTGGCCCTTGTGGCTAAAGGGGTCAGGGGGTATGGAGAGAAGGCAGGTACAGGATACTGAGTTGGATGATCAGCCATGATCATATTGAATGCCGGTGCAGGCTCGAAGGGCCGAATGGCCTCTACTCCTGCACCTATTGTCTATGTTTCTATGTTTTCACACTTCTGTACCTCTTGCCCGATGGGAGAGGGGAGAAGAGGGAGTGGCCGGGGTGTGAGACTGGTCCTTGATGATGCTGCTGGCCTTGCCGAGGCAGCGTGAGGTGTAGATGGAGTCAATGGAAGGGAGGTTGGTTTGTGTGTGTTTGTGATGGTCTGGGCTGCGTCCACAATTCGCTGCAACTTCCTGCTGTCTTGGGTGGAGCTGTGAGGCGAGCAGATCTACACACAATGTGGCTGCAGCCATGCTTGCGTTCCACTGGTGCATGTTCTTCAAAAATGCTTCATCACTGTTGCTGTTGGGGGAAATGACAACAATATTGCCAAGCTGACCCATGAGCATTGACCAGAGATATAACTCTGGGGCTGGGCTGGGTATAAACCACTCAGTGACTGGTGATAAAAACCTCCAGCTTTGAGCATGATTATCATTTACTTTTTGTATAAAACATAAAAATAATGACATTTTGATCTTCCAACCGGGGAACAGTTTTACAGGACAAATGGTGCGTTACTTTCATGAAGTGATTCTCAGAGCCGGTGGGTTTTGGCACAACCTCGTAAATGGGACTTGTGTTGAATGAAGCAGACGCATGGTTCTTGTTGCAGTGTGGAGCCAACACAGCCTGCTCCAGTGCAAGGCTGCAATGGTGCAACTGCACCCTGTAATGCTGCAACTTCACCCTGCACCTCTGCGATGCTGCAACTCCTCCCTGCAATGCTGCTATTCCAACCAGCACCTCTGCAATACTCCCGACAGCCTGCTTCTCTGCAACGCTGCACCACACCCTGCAATGCTGCAACTCTGCGATGCTGCCCCACAGAACACAAGGTGCTGGGGGAACTCACCGAGTCAGAGAGTCAAAGATGTAGACTTATGCAGCACAGAATCAGGCCCTTCGGCCCAACTTACCCACACCGACCAACATGCCCCAACTACACTAGTCCCACCTGCCTGTGTTTGGCCCATATCCCGCTAAACCTGTTCGACCCATGTACCAGCACAAGTGTCATTTTCATGTTGTTTTAGTCCCTGCCTCAACTACCTCCTCTGGCAGCTCGTTCCATACACCCACCATCCACTGTGTGAAAAAGTTGCCCCTCAGGTTCCTATTAAATCTTTCCCCTCAGTTAAAACCTACGGTATGTCCTCTGGTTCTTGATTCCCTACTAACCCTAACTGTGGGCCAGGTGGCTAGTATCGGGGGGGGGGGGGGGTATGGGCTGTTGGACAAGGGTTTGCCTAGGGGGGGATCATGTTCATAAGAGATAGGAGCAGAAATAGGCCATTCAGCCCATCAAGTCTATTCCACCATTCAATCATGGCTGATCTAACTTTCCCCTCAAACCCATTCTCCTGCCTTCTCCCCATAACCCCCGACACCTGTACTAATCAAGGTGTGGGGATGGAGGGGTACGGGCTGTGGGGCAGGTTGTTAGGGGGTGGGGGGGTTAGGTGTAAGGTGTAAAACGGAGACATCAAAAGAGAAGGTAGACAAAAGTGCTGGAGAAACTCAGCGGGTGCAGCAGCATCGATGGAGCGAAGGAAATAGGCAACGTTTCGTACATCGATCAAGGGAAAACGCAGACTAGATCACAGCCCTCCTTTGCTCTTTGAGTGTGCTGTACTGAAATTGATTGTGAGAAAGGTACACGGCCAACATTACCAGTGGAAAATGAACAGACGACTTAGTATTGAAATCAATTTTACTTTGGTAATTGCAGCCCTATCCTCCTCTAGCTGGGAGGATGGTTGTGTCGAAGGCTGTACGATCTGTGTGGATAAAGGATTGTAAACAGCTCGCCCTCCACCCTGACTGTAACAGACTTTGTGCTGAATTATCCTGGAGGTTTTATTGATGTTCCAACAGCAGGTGGAGTATTGGTTCCTTGTCCTTGTCTTGTTAGTTGATATTGTGTGAAGGGCAGCACAGTGGCACAACGCCAGAGACCCGGGTTCGATCCCGACTACGGGTGCTGTCTGTCTGGAGTTTGTACGTTCTCCCCGTCACCACGTGGGTTTTCTCCGAGATCTCCAGTTTCCTCCCACACTCCAAAGACGTACAGGTTTGCATGTAAATTGGCTTGGTATAAGTGTAAATTGTGCAGGATATTAGGGTGCGGGGATCGCTGGTCGGCATGGACTCGGTGGGCCGAAGGGCCTGTTTCCGCGCTGGATTTATAAATTCTAAAGTCCTAAGATATCAGGGCGGCACAGTGGTGCAACAGGTAGAGCTGCTGCCTCACAGAGATAGAGACTCGGGGTCGATCTAGACCTCGGATGCTGTCTGTGTGGAGTCTGCATGTTCTCTCTGTGACTGGCTATGTTTCCTCCGGGTGCTCCCGTTTCCTCCCACATCCCAAATACGTGCGGGGTTGTAGGTTAATCGCCCCCTAGTGTGTAGGGATAACATTGAACTAGTGTGAACGGGTGATCGATGGTCGGCACGGACTTGGTGGGCCGAAGGGCCTGTTTTCTTGCTGTATTAATGATATGAACATTGAAATTATCCAATTTTAACTAAGGAACCTACATACACCAACACCCTGCCTCAGCCCGTCACCTATCCATGTTCTCCACAGATGCTGCCTGACCCGCTGAGTTACTCCAGCACTCTGTGAAACGTCACCTATCCATGTTCTCCACAGATGCTGCCTGACCCGCTGAGTTACTCCAGCACTCTGTGAAACGTCACCTATCCATGTTCTCCACATATGCTGCCTGACCCGCTGAGTTACTCCAGCACTCTGTGAAACGTCACCTATCCATGTTCTCCACAGATGCTGCCTGACCCGCTGAGTTACTCCAGCACTCTGTGAATCATCACCTATCCATGTTCTCCACAGATGCTGCCTGACCCGCTGATTTATGGTGCAGCAGCATCTGTGGAGCTAAGGAAATAGGCAACGTTTCGGGCCGAAACCCTTCTGGAAATAGGCAACGTTTCGGGCTGAAACCCGGAAGGGTTTCGGCCCGAAACGTTGCCTATTTCCTTAGCTCCATAGATGCTGCTGCACCCGCTGAGTTACTCCAGCACTCTGTGAAACGTCACCTATCCATGTTCTCCACAGATGCTGCCTGACCCGCTGAGTTACTCCAGCACTCTGTGAAACGTCACCTATCCATGTTCTCCACAGATGCTGCCTGACCCACTGAGTTACTCCAGCACTCTGTGAAACGTCACCTATCCCCGCAAAAGGTACAGAGGTGTGTAAACGCACACCTCCAGATTCAGGGACAGTTTCTTCCCAGCTGTTATCAGGCAACTGAACCATCCTACCACAACCAGAGAGCGGTCCTGAACTACTATCTACCTCATTGGTGACCCTTGGACTATCCTTGATCGGACTTTGCTGGCTTTACCTTGCACTAAATGTTATTCCCTTACCATGTATCTGTACACTGTGGACGGCTCGATTGTAATCATGTATTGTCTTTCCGCTGACTGGTTAGCACGCAACAAAAGCTTTTCACTGTACCTCGGTACACGTGACAATAAACTAGACTGTAGTGAACAGCAGGAACATTGCGGACCACGCCGGGCTGCCAAGATGTGTCCCAGAGCTTCCCTGCCAAATAGAATCAAATACACAGGACAAGGTGTTAAGAAGTTTTTTGTGCCAATAGGTGGGGAGCATTTCACGACATTCATTGATTGTTGAGAGTGGTAGACGCTCAACATCGGTGGGGGGATACGTATATCTTGGCCTGGGTAACCTTCAGGACAGTTGGGCACAGGACACATCATCAGTAGTGTACCCTTGCATCACTGGGTGTGTCGGCCCTTTAACACTATACACCCTCCACAAGGGCGGCCCGCTGCAGGATGATCAGCCCTCAGCGCGTGTCCCGAGTCAAACCGTCCCAAAGATTCACCCTGAAGTACTTGGGGCCCAGCATGGATCTTTCCGCTTGAGCCAAATCCACCGGCTGCTTCTTTCATCCGCCTCTGAGAGTGATCTTATGGTCTTCCGCAGAGCCTGACCGTGGATTCCAAGCTCCTTCAGCAGTCTGATGGTAGATGACGCAACAAATCCTCTGCATCCCACTTCAACTGGATAGACTTTGGTGTTCCAGCCACGCTGCGTTGCCTCTGCTGCAAGCTCTGCGTAGCGCAGCTTCTTACGCTCATAGGCCTCCTCAACAGAGTTCTCCCATGGAACTGTGAGCTCTATGATGTAAGCAGTCTTCTGTGAAGGGGACCAGAACGCCAAGTCTGGCCTGAGGTTGGTGGAAGCAATTTCAGGTGGAAAAATTAGTTGTCGGCCGATGCCCGCCAGCATCCTCCAGTCGCGGGCCCTGCATAGGTTTCCTTCTTCTGATCTGGTGGAAGGATGTTTAGATGTTTTCTGTCCTTCTCGGACAAAGGTTGTTGCCCTTGGGGGGGGGTTGCTTGCTCTCGGAGGCAAGGAGTTGGTCGCACACCGCCTGTTCTCAAGGGCTGATGCCTGATTATGCCGCCACGTGTATCTCCCTTGCGTGAGGCTGGTCTTGCAGCCTACCATGATGTGTTTGAGGGTCGCTGGAGTTGGGCAGAGGGCACAGGTTGGATCCTCGCCGTACCACTGATGGAGGTTCTTCGGTGATGGAAGCACGTCATAAGTCGCTCTGATGATGAAGCTGATCTTGCTTGCTTCCATTTCCCATAGTTCTTTCCAGCTGATCTTCCTCCGCTCCACACCTTCCCACTGCATCCATTGCCCCTGTTTGGCAAGAGAGACCGCCTTTGCACTTCTTGCGGCCTCCACTTGTCGCCGCACCTCCTCGACCACCAATGTCCTCCGCTCTGATGTTGTGGCCTTTCGCCAAGTTGGTTTACTTGTCGTAAGGCCAAAGCCTCCTCTTCCCTGCTGGACTTGCCCCACGATGTCTTTGTGTCTCAGGGCTGATGAAGCTTGCTGTACTGCATCAGATGGTGTCCACTTCCGGACAGTTACTAGGGGCGGCGCAACAGCACTGATGGTCTTGTCTCTAGAGTCCCTCAGTGTCATCTGAAGTCTTACTTTAGAACACTTGTATTCCTCTGTTAGACTAGTGAGAGGTAGTTCCAGGACCCCTTTGCCATATAGGCCGATGTTAGTTAGACATCGTGGGACCCCGAGCCATTTCTTCGCGTATGAAGTTATGGTTCGCTCCATCTTCTCCACAGTTGTTATTGGGGCTTCATAAACTGGTCAGTGGCCACATTGTCCGAGGAAGGAGTCCAAACTGTAGGCACCAGAGCTTCAGTTTCCCAGGCAGTAGGGTCTGATTGATGTTCTCCAGGCCATTGACAATTTCTTGCCTTAGTTGTTCCACCTGCTCTTTATCCTTGAGACTTGCGTTGTACCATCTGCCCAGGCTTTTAACTGGCTGCTCAGACACTGTTGGTATTGGGTCGTCACCGATACAGAACCTTGTGTCTCTAAGCACCCCCTTGACTATGGAGATGCTTCGAGATTTACTTGGTTTGATTTTCATTCGGGCCCACTTGATGTTCTCCTGCAGCTTTCCAAGTAGCCGCTTGGTGCATGCTGCAGTAGTGGTTAGTGTGGTCATGTCGTCCATGTATGCCCTGATGGGTGGCAGACTGGAGCCCAGCCCTGGTTCGTTCACCGCCCACCACCCATTTTGAGGCCCTGATGATGACTTCCATGGCCATTGTAAAGGCCAAGGGTGAGACTGTGCAGCCTGCCATGATGCCTACTTCCAAGCGCTGCCATGTTGTACTGAAGTCAGCTGTTGTGAAGCACAGCTGCAGGTCTTGGAAATAGCTCTTGACCAGTGTGGTGATGAGCTCTGGTACATGGAAAAAGGCAAAAGATTCCCAAAGGAGTTCATGGGGAACTGAACCAAATGCATTGGCCAGATCGAGGAAGATCACATGTAGGTCTCTCTTCTCCTTCTTAGCTGCTTGGATCTGGTGCCAGATCATGCTTGTATGCTCCAAGCAGCCCGAAAATCCTGGAATTCCTGCTTTCTGTACAGATGTATCAATGTACTTGTTTGTTACCAGATAGGTGGACAGCCTTTGTGATACAATGCTGAAAAAGATTTTTCCCTCGACGTTGAGGAGACATATTGGCCGGAATTGGCTGATGTCTGACGCATCCTTTTCTTTAGGTATTAGCACGCCGCCGGCCCTTCGCCACGCCTTAGGTATTGTTTGCTTCTTCCACACCACCCTCATGAGCTTCCATAGAAAGCGTAACACATCCGGTGCATTCTTGTAGAGCTTGTATGGTACTCCGTTTGGCCCCGGAGCTGTTGCTGCTCTTGCTCGCCGGACAGTGTTCTCTACCTCTTTCCATCTCGGAGGGCTGGTATCCAGGTTGAATTCAGGTGGTTGAATAGGCGGGATGTCATGTGGGATGACTAACTGCTCATGCCTTTTTGTGTCTTGGTGGGCCTTTTCCAGGTGTTCCTCCAATTCCCGTTTTGATGTTTTCAAAGTTCCACTTTTTTCCTTTGCGAAGAGGTCTTTGATGAACTTGAAAGGGTCTTTGTAGAACCGTGTTCTTGTGTTCTTTCTTCTTGCGAAGTTTCCTCAAGTTCTCTGCTTTTCGCAAGGTTGCCAATCGGCTCTTGATGTCCTCTTGGAGTAGCACGAGACCTTCTCTCTCTGCGGCAGTTGCTTTTTTTCCATTGCTTTTTTCAACTGTCTCCTCTCTCTGATTAGCCTCTCGATCTCCTGCTGCCTCCTGGACTTGATTGGTGTTGGTAATTTATTTCCACCTCTCCCTTTACTCACCCCGAACCGTTCTTCTCCGTAGCTGTAGATTGTGTTGCCCATCCTTTCAAGCTTTTCCACTGCTGTGCCCGCTTGTTGCTCCAAGATATGTATAAGGTCACTCTTCCTTTTCAACAGCTTTGGGCCATTTCACTCCAGGTTTGTGCCCTTTGATCTTTCCCTCCAATGGAGGTCTTTGTCGTTGTTGCGTGGGCTCCTCCACCGGCATTTCTGTGCTTGTATTACCCTCTTCAGTGACATGGGTGCTGATGCTCTGCGAACTTTGGTTTGAGTCCCGTCGCTGTGCTTCACTCGACTGATTTGACTGGTTGCTTCGTAAGAAGTACTGGTCAATGCGAGGCCCATGTCTCTGCTCTCTCAAGCACTTTTTCCTCCCTTGGTGGATCTTCAAGCCCTTCACTGATGTAACTTTCTCCCAACCACAAAGGCACACCTGAAGTTTGTGTCCCGCAGCTGTTGTGGATGTCTCATGTGCCATGCTCTCCTTGTCCGTAGTCGTTTCCGTTCCTGGGTCTGTAACCGTGTTATCAATCGGTGAGCCATCTTCCGCCCCCTGCTCTCGCAGGCTCTAGGGGTATTCTCTTTAATTTACTTTTAGTAGCATTTAGCGGGTGTCTCCAACTAACTGAAACAGCGTTGGGGACTGCTATCATGGGTAGCTAGCCCATGACGGCCCCAGTGGGGTCTGTTCCCTCCTGTCAGCTGTCTCTCCAAGCTGTCACGTGGACTTACCCATGTTGTCAGCTGTCCTTTCACAGCAGTCACTGGACGAGTCCAGATTATCAGAATCAAATACACAGGACAAGATGCTAAGAAGTCCCTTGTGCCAATAGGTGGGCAGCATTTCACGACTTTCGTTGATTGTTGAGAGTGGTAGACACTCAACATCGGTGGGGGGGGGGGGGGGGGGGGGGGGATACGTATATCTTGGCCTGGGTAACCTTCAGGACAGTTGGGCACAGGACACATCATCAGTAGTGAGTTACTCCAGCACTCTGTGAAACGTCACCTATCCATGTTCTCCACAGATGCTGCCTGACCCGCTGAGTTACTCCAGCACTCTGTGAAACGTCACCTATCCCCGCAAAAGGTACAGAAGTGTGAAAACGCACACCTCCAGATTCAGGGACAGTTTCTTCCCAGCTGTTATCAGGCAATGAACCATCCTACCACAACCAGAGAGCGGTCCTGAACTACTATCTACCTCATTGGTGACCCTTGGACTATCCTTGATCGGACTTTGCTGGCTTTACCTTGCACTAAACGTTATTCCCTTATCATGTATCTGTACACTGTGGACGGCTCGATTGTAATCATGTATTGTCTTTCCGCTGACTGGTTAGCACGCAACAAAAGCTTTTCACTGTACCTCGGTACACGTGACAATAAACTAGACTGTAGTGAACAGCAGGAACATTGCAGATCACGCCGGGCTGCCAAGATTTGTCCCACAGCTTCCCTGCCAGGTGGATTATTCCTTTTAAACTCGATGCTGCTGCTTAGTTTAAAGTTGTACCAACTTGGAACCGTTGCTAACAAACCCATCAAAACCTCATAAAGTTGAGTTGGAACAGCAGCAGACTAACATTGTCTCTGGTCCCCAGATCACTTACTCTGTATCTCGTTGGAAACTTGCATATATTAAAAGCATTATCCATCTGCATTCGCCTGTGTCCCTCCAGCAGATGCAGAGGTCGTCAGTCGAAGTTCTGCATCCGATTTGATACGAGTTTGCCTGTCAATTTTCTATGGCACTGGCAGACATATCCTCCCCCTTCTCTCATTCTCAAACCAGCATTTTCTCCCAGTTCAGCAGGATGAGGGGGTGCCTCATTGAAACTTACCAAATAGTGAGAGGCATGGATAGAGTGGATGTGGAGAGGATGTTTCCACTAGTGGGAGAGTCTAGGACCAGAGGTGTTTAAGAAGGAACTGCAGATGCTGGAAAATCGAAGGTGGACAAAAATGCTGGAGAAACAGCGGGTGCAGCAGCATCTATGGAGCGAGGGAAATAGGCAACGTTTCGGGTCGAGGCCTTTCCTCAGACTCAGACTCTGAGGAAGGGTTTCGGCCAGAAACGTTGCCTATTTCCCTCGCTCCATAGATGCTGCTGCACCTGCTGAGTTTCTCCAGCATTTTTGTCTACCTAGGACCAGAGGCCACAGCCTCAGATTTAAAGGACGTTCTTTTAGGAAGGTGATGAGGAGGAATTTCTTTAATCAGAGGGTGGTGAATCTGTGGAATTCAGAAAGCTTTGAAGGCCACAAGTCAGTGGATATTTTTAAGGCAGAGATAGATAGATTTTTCATTAGTGCGGGTGTCAGGGGTTACGGGGAGAAGGCAGGAGAATGGGGTTAGGAGAGAGAGAGATAGATCAGCCATGATTGAATGGTGGAGTAGACTTGATGGGCCGAATGGCCTAATTCTAAACCTATGACCTTATGACCCACATCCCAGAATAATTCTCTCATGTTTCAAAATGCCACCAGTTTCTGCCCAAGTTTGCAGCTAAGAGTGCATGGGGCTCGCATCACCAGCAGGACCAGGTCTCTCTCTAGATCTGCTCTGTGGTACAGTGATACCTAGCACAGAGTGTAGAAGCAAGGAGGTGCAGGTACTGGACACAAAGTCAGGCAGCATCTCTGGAAAACATGGATAGGAAGGGTCCCGACCCGAAACGTCACCTATCCATGTTCTCCACCGATGCTGCCTGACCCGCTGAGTTACTCCAGCACTCTGTGAAACATCACCTATCTATGTTCTCCACAGATGCTGCCTGACCCGCTGAGTTACTCCAGCACTCTGTGAAACGTCACCTATCCATGTTCTCCACAGATGCTGCCTGACCTGCTGAGTTACTCCAGCACTCTGTGAAACGTCACCTATCCATATTCTCCACAGATGCTGCCTGAGCCGCTGTGTTACTCCAGCACTCTGTGAAACGTCACCTATCCATGTTCTCCACAGATGCTGCCTGACCCGCTGAGTTACTCCAGCACTCTGTGAAACGTCACCTATCCATGTTCTCCACAGATGCTGCCTGACCCGCTGAGTTATGGTGCAGCAGCATCTGTGGAGCTAAGGAAATAGGCAAAGTTTCGGGCCGAAGCCCTTCTGGAAATAGGCAACGTTTCGGGCTGAAACCCGGAAGGGTTTCGGCCCGAAACGTTGCCTATTTCCTTAGCTCCATAGATGCTGCTGCACCCGCTGAGTTACTCCAGCACTCTGTGAAACGTCACCTATCCATGTTCTCCACAGATGCTGCCTGACCCGCTGAGTTACTCCAGCACTCTGTGAAACGTCACCTATATGCTGCAGCATAATACAGTTTATTGCAACGTAATGCGATCCAGCAACAACAAGTCCTGTATTCCCAGTATAAGGAACGTCAGAATATTTTTCAGATAGAGCCGCTCGATTTAATACATTGTTGGCAGCTGGTGTTTGACAGGTTTGAAATACATGCCGGTTAAAGGGAAGAAAAAGAGGTTGTCTGTTTAAAATAATCAATAGATTTCATTTTTTTATGATCTGAATTAAAGACAATCTATTGCTGCTGGTGGCGACTCTGACATTTCCTTCCAGAGAGGGGGGGGGGGGGGGGGGGGGGGGGGGGGGGGGGGGGGGGGGGGGGGGGGGGGGGGGGTGCCAGCCGAGAGATTTATGTTTGCCTGTGTTGTGCCTCACATCATGCATGAAGATTGATTTCCTGCTGGTTAGTGAGCGATCGTGGAAGTTGTGGCCAAAGCCCCCAGTACATGTGAGGCACAGACACAGAGAGATCAGCTATGGGCCGACCCCCACACTGTCCCCACCCCCACACTGTCCCCACCCCACACTGTCCCCACCCCCACACTGTCCCCACCCCCACACTGTCCCCACCCCCACACTGTCCCCACTCCCACACTGTCCCCACCCCCACCCCCACCCCACACTGTCCCCACCCCCACCCCCACCCCACACTGTCCCCACCCCCACCCCCACCCCACACTGTCCCCACCCCCACACTGTCCCCACCCCCACACTGTCCCCACCCCCACACTGTCCCCCACCCCCCACCCCCACACTGTCCCCACCCCCACACTGTCCCCACCCCCACACTGTCCCCACCCCCACACAGCACACACCCCCACACTGTCCCCACCCCACCCCCACACTGTCCCCACCCCCCCCCACACTGTCCCCACCCCACCCCCCCCCCACCCCCACCCCCACACTGTCCCCACCCCCACCCCCACCCCCACACTGTCCCCACCCCCACCCCACACTGTCCCCACCCCACCCCCACACTGTCCCCTCCTCACCCACACTGTTCCCACCCCCACCCCCACACTGTCCCCACCCCCACACTGTCCCCACCCCCACCCACCCCCCCCCCCCCACCCCCACCCCACACTGTCCCCACCCCCACCACTGTCCCCCACCCCCCCCCCACACTGGCCCCACCCCCCCCCACACTGACCCCACCCCCACCCCACACTATCCCCGCCCCCACCCCACACTATCCCCACCCCCACCCCAACCCCCACCCCACACTATCCCCACCCCACCCCCACACTATCCCCACCCCCACCCCCACACTGACCCCACCCCCACACTATCCCCACCCCACCCCCACCCCACACTGACCCCACCCCCACACTATCCCCACCCCCCCCCCACCCCCACACTATCCCCCCCCCACACTATCCCCACCCCACCCCACCCCCACACTGACCCCCCACCCCCACACTATCCCCACCCCCCCCCCACCCCCACACTGTCCCCACCCCCACCCCCACACTGTCCCCCCCCCCCCCCCCCCCCACCCCCCCCCCCCCCCCCCCACCCCCCACCCCCCCCCCCCACCCCCACCCGTCCCCGCCAACCCACACCTGTCCCCACCAACCCACACCTGTCCCCGCCAACCCACACCTGTCCCCGCCAACCCACACCTGTCCCCGCCAACCCACACCTGTCCCCGCCATCGCACACCTGTCCCCGCCAACCCACACCTGTCCCCACCAACCCACACCTGTCCCCGCCAACCCACACCTGTCCCCGCCAACCCACACCTGTCCCCACCAACCCACACCTGTCCCCACCAACCCACACCTGTCCCCGCCAACCCACACCTGTCCCCGCCAACCCACACCTGTCCCCGCCAACCCACACCTGTCCCCGCCAACCCACACCTGTCCCCACCAACCCACACCTGTCCCCGCCAACCCACACCTGTCCCCGCCAACCCACACCTGTCCCCGCCAACGCAACCTGTCCCCGCCAACCCACACCTGTCCCCGCCAACCCACACCTGTCCCCGCCAACCCACACCTGTCCCCGCCAACGCAACCTGTCCCCGCCAACCCACACCTGTCCCCCCCCACCCCCACACTATCCCCCCCCCACCCCCACCCCACACTGACCCCACCCCCACACTATCCCCCCCCCACCCCACACTATCCCCACCCCCACCCCCACACTATCCCCACCCCCACCCCCACGATCCCACCCCACCCCACCCCCACCCCACCCCCCACCCCACACTATCCCCACCCCCACCCCCACACTATCCCCACCCCCACCCCCACCCCACACTGTCCCCACCCCCACACTTGACCCCACCCCCACACTATCCCCACCCCACCCCCACCCCACACTGACCCCACCCCCAACACTATCCCCACCCCACCCCACACTATCCCACCCCCACCCCACACTATCCCCACCCCCACCCCACACTATCCCCACCCCCACCCCAACCCCCCCACCCACCACTATCCCCACCCCACACTGACCCCACCCCCACACTGACCCCAACCCCCACCCCCACCCCACACTGACCCCACCCCCACACTATCCCCACCCCCACCCCCACCCCACACTGTCCCCACCCCCACACTGACCCCACCCCCACACTATCCCCACCCCACCCCCACCCCACACTGTCCCCACCCCCCACCCCACACTATCCCCACCTCCACCCCCACCCCCACCCCCACACTGACCCCACCCCCACCCCCACCCCCACACTATCCCCACTCCCACCCCCACCCCCACCCCCACCCCCACACTGTCCCCACCCCCACCCCCACACTGTTTCCATGCTATATCTCTAAACTAGACTAAACTAAACTAGGATAGACAATAGGTGCAGGAGTTGGCCATTTGGCGGTTCGAGCCTGGGTCTCTGGGTCTCTGGCCCTGTGAGGCAGCAACTCTACCATCCAGCCACCTTCTATTTATTTGTATTATTAAATGTTTCCTTCTTATTAAATTTTCACTGTCCTTATTAATGTTGGTGCTGCCAGCATAATTATGCACATATTTATCTGTGTAAAAACAGTAATGAATGAGCAAGGGATTAATAAGACGGGGAAATTAGTTACAAGACAAAGCTGGAGGAAAATGAGAAAAACAGATAGTTTCTATTGTTGGTTCAGCAAAACGTATCGTGCAGACATGGCATTCATTGATCGCGGAGAAAGTGAAATTAATGTGAAAAACAAGGAGCCGACAGATGAATTATCCGGCATCTTCCATCAATCTTCATTATAAAAGATTTAAGTAACTTCCCAGCTGACAGAGTATTCGCATTCGTTGTGAGGGGAATTGAATACAAATGCTGGGAGGTTATGCTTCAGTAATGGCGGGGAGTTAGGATGAGAATTTACTGTGAAGGTCTGCAGTGAGGATCTATAGTGAAGATCTATAGTGAAGATCTGCAGTGAAGAGTCGCAGTGGAGAGTCGCAGTGGAGAGTCGCAGTGGAGAGTCACAGTGAAGAGTCACAGTGAAGAGTCACAGTGAAGAGTCGCAGTGAAGAGTCGCAGTGAAGAGTCGCAGTGAAGAGTCGCAGTGAAGAGTCGCAGTGGAGAGTCGCAGTGGAGAGTCGCAGTGGAGAGTCGCAGTGGAGAGTCGCAGTGAAGAGTCGCAGTGAAGAGTCACAATGAAGAGTCACAGTGAAGAGTCACAGTGAAGAGTCACAGTGGAGAGTCGCAGTGGAGAGTCACAGTGAAGAGTCACAGTGAAGAGTCACAGTGAAGAGTCACAGTGAAGAGACACAGTGAGGATCTACAGTGAGAATCTACAGTGAAGGATTTGAGTATAGGAGCAGGGAGGTTCTACTGCAGTTGTACAGGGTCTTGGTGAGACCACACCTGGAGTATTGCGTACAGTTTTGGTCTCCTAATCTGAGGAAAGACATTCTTGCCATAGAGGGAGTACAGAGAAGGTTCACCAGACTGATTCCTGGGATGTCAGGACTTTCATATGAAGAAAGACTGGATAGATTCGGCTTGTACTCGCTAGAATTTAGAAGATTGAGGGGGGATCTTATAGAAACGTACAAAATTCTTAAGGGGTTGGACAGGCTAGATGCAGGAAGATTGTTCCCGATGTTGGGGAAGTCAAGAACAAGGGGTCACAGTTTAAGGATAAAGGGGAAATCTTTTAGGACCGAGATGAGGAAAACTTTTTCACACAGAGAGTGGTGAATCTCTGGAATTCTCTCCCGCAGAAGGTAGTTGAGGCCAGTTCATTGGCTATATTTAAGAGGGAGTTAGATGTGGCCCTTGTGGCTAAAGGCATCAGGGGGTATGGAGAGAAGGCAGGTACAGGATACTGAGTTGGATGATCAGCCATGATCATATTGAATGGCGGTGCAGGCTCGAAGGGCCGAATGGCCTACTCTTGCACCTATTTTCTATGTTTCTATGTTTCTATCTAAGAGACACAGTGAAATCTACAGTGGGAATTGGACATTGAGGATCTACAATGAAGACATATAGTGATCAATAGTGATGATCTGCAGTGAAGATCTACATTGAAGAGTCACAGTGAAGATCTACATTGAAGAGTCACAGTGAAGATCTACATTGAAGAGTCACAGTGAAGATCTACATTGAAGAGTCACAGTGAAGATCTACATTGAAGAGTCACAGTGAAGATCTACATTGAAGAGTCACAGTGAAGATCTACATTGAAGAGTCACAGTGAAGATCTACATTGAAGAGTCACAGTGAAGATCTACAGTGAGAATTGGACATTGAGGATCTACAATGAAGGTTGGACACTTTAAATTTGTTTTATGATTGAGCCCAGGCCTTAGACGCATCAGTTATCAAATATCTCCACCGTTGCTGATCTATATTCCACGGAGCATTTACATGTGTGGATGAGAAGGTTTGTAGCTGTCAGCTCCACATATACAGTAGATGGTGCAGAGTGAGTCATGAATAGCGCTCGTCACCAGCTGCCTGCCTCAGTGTCACAGTGTAATTATCACATTGTCACAGCCTTGCCCATATTTAGCACAGTCAAGATCGACACAAAGTGCTGGAGTAGCTCAGTGGCACAGGCAGCAGCATCTCTGGAGAGAAGGAAATGGGTGACGTTTCTGGTCGAGACCCTTCTTCAGACTCAGGGGAGAGGGGGACAAAGAGATGTGGAAGGGGAGGGTGTGAAAACAAGACATCAAAGGGGAAGGAGTTCAAGGACAATGTAGAAGAGTTCATTGCTAGCGAGGAGAAGGTATATAAAGCTAACATTTGAATCAGACTGGTTGGAGAATTAGGATGGGGGAGGGATGGAGAAAGAGGGAGAGCAAGGGTTCCTTGAAGTTAGAGAAGTCAATATTCATACCTTTGGGTGGTCAGCTGTTAGGGTTAACGGAATCAAGGGATATGGGGAAAAAGCCGGAACGGGGTACTGATTGTGGATGATCAGCCATGACCATATTGAATGGCGGTGCTGGCTCGAAGGGCCGAAAGGCCGACTCCTGCACCTATTTTCTATGTTTCTAACTTAGAACCCTGGGGAGCTGCTGTTCTCTCCCCTGCATGGACTTCATAAGTTCATAAACAATAGGAGCAGAATTAGGCCATTTGGCCCATTGAGTCTACTCCGCCTTTCAATTATGGCTGATCTATCTCTCCCTCCTAACCCCATTCTCCTGCCTTCTCCCCATAACCCCTGACACCCGTACTAATCAAGAATCAATCTATCTCTGCCTTAAAAATATCCCTTGACTTGGCCTCCACAGCCGCCTGTGGCTTATTCATAGAACAGAGAAGATTTAGTAACTTAGTTTTGATTATTGTCACGTGTACCGAGGTACAGTGAAAAGCCTTTGCTGCGTGCTAACCAGTCAGACTATACATGGTTACAATTAGGCCGTCCACAGTGTACAGACACAGGAGAAAGAGAATGAGGTTTAGTGCGAGGTAAAGTCTAGTAATGTCCGATTAAAGATAGTCCAAGGGTCTCCAATGAGGTGGATAGTAGCCCAGGCAAGTGAATGTGGAACCCCCCCGCCTCCCCAGCTAAGTCTCTGGAGCGCAGGAGGATGAGGGGTGATCTTATAGAGGTGTATAAAATCATGAGAGGAATAGATCGGGTAGACGCACAGAGTCTCTTGCCCAGAGTAGGGGAATCGAGGACCAGAGGACACAGGTTCAAGTTGAAGGGGAAAAGATTTAATAGGAATCTGAGGGGTAACTTTTTCACACAGAGGGTGGTGGGTGTATGGAACCAGCTGCCAGAGGTTGGGACTATCCCAACGTTTAAGAAACAGTTAGACAGGTACATGGATAGTTTGTTTAAGAAGGAACTGCAGATGCTGGAAAATCGAAGGTACACAAAAATGCTGGAGAAACTGGTGCATGGATAGGGCAGGTTTGCAGGGATCTGGGGGCAAGTTGTGCCGAAAGGGCCTGTTTCCACACATTTCATTCATTTCTCTGCCCTTTATTAATTCCCAAATGTATACAGGTGTCAGGGACCTATGTTAGTGGCTGGGGTTTCCACACTGAATGTTATGCCTCCAAGCTTCCCTCTGCTGCTTTCTGAATTCTGAAATTCTCCCAGTTCTCGTGTGTAGACAATAGACAATAGGTGCAGGAGTAGGCCATTCGGCCCTTCGAGCCAGCACCGCCATTCAATGTGATCATTGAAGCTGCTGCTTTTTTGAGAGAATAAAACTTGCTGTTCCTTTGCTCGAACAAAGTCTTTGATTTCTTTCTTAACCGCAGCTGAACCGTATTTCGCTCTGTGCCTTAAAGCACAAAGTATTATTTTAAACCATATGTTATTTCTTGAAATACTATTCATCGGTGGCCACCTATCATGGCCATTCATCTTGTTTGTTAACCTACCGTCTCCAGTCACTTGTCGTGCCTTTGTGCTTTATCTTTCTCACATTTAAAACCTTTGCTGCAGATTGAACAGAATCTCTTTCAATTTCCTATGAATTCTGTCGTTTTATGATCACTGTTCGCCGAGGGCTGGCTTCTAAACCAGCGGGCCATTAATCAGGCCATTCTCCTACCTAGCAGGTCGACAATCGGTGGTTCCCAGATTGGTTCCTTGGGATATTGATCCAGCAAAACATTCCTTACGCACCCCATAGATCCCCCCCCCCACACACTCTTACTTTCCCCAGTCTGTATGTAGAAACATAGAAACATAGAAAATAGGTGCAGGAGTAGGCCATTCGGCCCTTCGAGCCTGCACCGCCATTCAATATGATCATGGCTGATCATCCAACTCAGTATCCTGTACCTGCCTTCTCTCCATACCCCCTGATCCCTTTAGCCACAAGGGCCACATCTAACTCCCTCTTAAATATAGCCAATGAACTGTGTGGCCTCAACTACCTTCTGTGGCAGAGAATTCCGCAGATTCACCACTCTCTGTGTGAAAAATGTTTTCCTCATCTCGGTCCTAAAAGATTTCCCCCTTATCCTTAAACTGTGACCCCTTGTTCTGGACTTCCCCAACATCGGGAACAATCTTCCTGCATCTAGCCTGTCCAACCCTGTAAGAATTCTGTAAGTTTCTATAAGATCCCCCCTCGATCTTCTAAATTCTAGCGAGTACAAGCCGAGTCTATCCAGTCTTTCTTCATATGAAAGTCCTGACATCCCAGATTGAAAGCCCCAGTGGTCATTGCGATATTCTTGTTAGCTTGTTCACATTTACTTGCCTTCTTTATACAGGGCTCTACAAGGGTGGCACAGTGGCGCAGCTGCCTCACAGTAGAGTTGCTGCCTCACAGCGCCAGAGACCCTGGGTTGGATCCCATTCATTTGTTCAATATCTCTCTACATCACCGTCTATATAACCATATAACAATTACAGCACGGAAAACAGGCCATCTCGGCCCTTCTAGTCCGTGCCGAACACTTATCTCCCCCTAGTCCCATCTACCTGCACTCAGACCATAACCCTCCATATACCTATCCAATTTATTTTTAAATGATAAAATCGAACCTGCCTCCACCACTTCCACTGGAAGCTCATTCCACACAGCTACCACTCTCTGAGTAAAGAAGTTCCCCCTCATGTTACCCTTAAACTTCTGTCCCTTAATTCTCAAATCATGTCCTCTTGTTTGAATCTTCCCTACTCTCAGTGGGAAAAGCTTATCCACGTCAACTCTGTCTATCCCTCTCATCATTTTAAAGACCTCTATCAAGTCCCCCCTTAACCTTCTGCGCTCCAAAGAATATATCCCTTTCCCCCGACTCAGTCTGAAGAAGGGTCACCATTCCTTCTCTCCAGAGATGCTGCCTGTCCCACTGAGTTACTCCCGCTTTTTGTGTCTACATTCGGTTTAAACCAGCAGTTCATTCCCTCCCATGTGGAGGTGAGATGGTATTTGGAGCGGTGGATCTGTGTGGAAGCCCAGTCCCAGTTTCAGCTAATCTCTGTGGCAAACAGGTTGGAACCTCTCACTACATATGAAGAGCATTTTAAATTATAAATCACTAGCTTTATCTTTGCAGTAAATGATTTCTGACACAAAGTTGTAAATCCAAGGAACTTTTCTGCGGATGTTTGCCAATAATTTATGATTAAACATTTCTCACATAATTTCCAGTTCTCTTTTTGAAAAATTAATCATTTTTGCTACGCTTGTTTGGAAAGACTTGATGATTGTTGTAAATCTGAGTTAGTGCCAACGCGCCAGGCCAGATCAACAGCAATAATTTATTCAGAAGGGGGAGAGAAATAGCCAGAACCATTTCGTAAAGGTGTTTGCAGATGGCAAGGGTTTAGTTTTAGAGATACAGCATGGAAACAGGCCCTTCGGCCCACCAGCGATCATCCCGTACGCTAGTTCTATCCTACACAATTTACAGAAGCCAATTAACCTACAAACCTGTACGTCTTTGGAGTGTGGGAGGAAACCTGAGAAAACCCCACACAGGTCACGGGGAGAACGTGCAAACTCCGTACAGACAGCACCTGTAGTCAGGATCAAACCTGGGTCTCTGGTGCTGTGAGGCAGCAACTCTACCCGCTGTGCCGGCGTGCCGGACTTGGGAAAGGGATGTGCTGTACTGTTCGGAAGAGTCCAAGTTAGGGGTGTGTAGGAAGGAACTGCAGATGCTGGTTTATACCAAAGATAGACACAAAATGCTGGAGTAACTCAGCG
>NC_045996.1:16529999-16574999 GCF_010909765.2 Amblyraja radiata
CGCACTAGCCCAACATGCCCACACCGGCCAACATGTCCCAGCTACACTAGTCACAGAATGATACAGTGTGGAAACAGGCCCTTCGGCCCAACTTGTCCGTGCCGACCTACACTTGTCCCACCTGCCTGCGTTTGGCCCATATCCCACCAAACTTGTCCCATCTATGCAGCTAAGATAGACACAAAAAGCTGGAGTAACTCAGCAGGTCAGAAAGCCTCTCTGGAGAGAAGGAATGGGTGACGTTTTGGGTCGAGACCCTTCTTCAGACTATCCATGTACACAGTCTAACTGTTTCTTAAACGTTGGGATAGTCCCAGCCTTAACTACCCCCTCTGTCTGCTTGTTCTATACATCTACCACCTCTGTGTGAATAAGTTACCCCTCAGATTCCTATTAAGATTTAAATCTGTGTCCTCTGGTCCTCGATTCGTTGCACATAGCACAGGAACAGGCCCTTCGGCCCATAGTGACCATGTCAGATAATCAGCCATAGATTAATTGGCTTGGTAGAATTATAATTTGTCCCTAGTGTGTAGGATAGTGTTAGTGTGCGGGGATCGCTGGTCGGCACGGACTCGGTGGGCCGAAGGGCCTGTGACCACGCTGTATCTCTAAACTAAACTAAACTAATCAGGGAATGAGGATGATGGAGAGAGGGGAAGGAGTGAGTTAGATTTACAGGATAAACAGCGGAGGTGAAAGACAGAGGGAAACAGGGAATAGAGGATAGATTGGGAGCAGCCGAGATAGAAACACCAGCAAGGAACAGAAGGGCCGAATGGCCTGCATCTCCACTGGACCATCTCCACGTGGTAAGGGGGAGGTTGTGGAGTGGGGAAGGAGATGTTTCTCTAGAGAGAGGCTGGATGACAATGAGTAATGGCAGTGGGAGAGCAGAGGACAGAACACTATGTTTAAAGATAACAAAAGGATTAAGAATCATTTGTTGTTGAGAACAAGGACCTTTTATCAGGAAGTCTAAAATAAGAGCAGGATTAATTTTGTGCATAGAGTAGCAGGACGTGATTTAATATATTGGAATGAAACTTGGGAGCTGTTTATACTGCTGGAAGCGCATGGACTCACATCAACGCCTACACTTGCCCAGATACAGAGGACGTTTGGCATGTTCCCAGGAACTCACCAACCTCTACAGATGCACCAGAGAAAGCATCCTATCAGGATGCATCACAGCTTGGTTTGGAACAGCTCTGCCCAAGATCCCAAGAAATTGCAAAGTGTTGTAGATGTAGCCCAGACCATCACACAGACCACATTCCCCACCATTGTAGATGTAGCCCAGTCCATCACACAGGCCACACTCCCCACCATTGTAGATGTAGCCCAGTCCATCACACAGACCACACTCCCCACCACTGTAGATGTAGCCCAGTCCCACACAGACCACACTCCCCACCATTGTAGATGTAGCCCAGTCCCACACAGACCACATTCCCCACCATTGTAGATGTAGCCCAGTCCATCACACAGTCCACACTCCCCACCATTGTAGATGTAGCCCAGTCCATCACACAGTCCACACTCCCCACCATTGTAGATGTAGCCCAGTCCCACACACAGACCACACTCCCCACCATTGTAGATGTAGCCCAGTCCCACACACAGACCACACTCCCCACCATTGTAGATGTAGCCCAGTCCATCACACAGACCACACTCCCCACCATTGTAGATGTAGCCCAGACCATCACACAGTCCACACTCCCCACCATTGTAGATGTAGCCCAGTCCATCACACAGTCCACACTCCCCACCATTGTAGATGTAGCCCAGTCCCACACAGACCACACTCCCCACCATCGACTCCATCTACACTTCACGCTGGCTCGGGAGAGCAGCAACATAATCAGTAGCTGGTCGGCGTGGTCTCGGAGGGCTGAAGGTTTGTTTCCACCCTGTATCTCCAAACTGAGCCAGATTACCGAGGAGGGTAAGGTTCAGGGGGGTTGCTAATGAGGGTAAATTTGGGAAGCGTATTAAGGGGGGTGATGGTCCTGAGGGCATTAACTCCCACCTGGTGATCCTGAGCTGGCAGCATTTATTCTTCCACCAACACCATCTAGGGAAGTAAACAAGCTGCCCATCATCTTCTTGCTCTGTAACCATTTATGCTTGGCTTGTTTTTGTAAATAAATCACTTGTGTCTCAGAATAATTTTATGTGTAAAACCCTTTGATTATTCTGGCAAGTATAATCAAACTAAAGTAATAGAGTTTAGTTCTATTAAAGCAATAACTTTGATAGAACCAAACTATTAGGTTTGTAAAATGAACTGCAGTAATGATTCTTGTCTCATCATCTCTCTGGTTGTCCGGAGAAACTAAACATCTTTCACTGGTTCTGGAGCAGGAGTTACAGTCCTGTGATCTTTATACTGAGAGCAACGCCTTAAGGCGGCACGCTGCCGCAGCGGGTGGAGCTGCTGCCTCACCGCGGCAGATACCCCAGTTCCATCCTAACTTCAGGCGCTCTCTGTACGGAGTTTGTACGTTTCTCCCCGTAACCTGTGTGGGTTTTCTCCTGGTGTTCCGGTTTTCTCCCACGCTCCAAATACGTGCAGGTTTGTAGGTTAATTGAATTCATTAACTTATTCCTAGTGCGTGTAGGATAGGGCTAGTGTGCGGGGAGATCGCTGGTCGGCACGGACTCGGTGGGCCGAAGGGCCTGTTTCCGTGCTGTATCTCTAAACTAAACTAAACTTGTTCCCGATGTTTGGGGAAGTCCAGAACAAGGGGCCACACACAGTTTAAGGATAAGGGGGAAATCTTTTAGCACCGAGATGAGAAAATCATTTTTCACACAGGGAGTGGTGAATCTGTGGAATTCTCTGCCACAGAAGGTAGTTGAGGCCACAGTTCATTGGCTATATTTAAGAGGGAGTTAGATGTGGCCCTTGTGGCTAAAGGGATCAGGGGGTATGGAGAGAAGGCAGGTACAGGATACTGAGTTGGATGATCAGCCATGATCATATTGAATGGCGGTGCAGGCTCGAAGGGCCGAATGGCCTCTACTCCTGCACCTATTGTCTATGTTTCTATGTTTCTAAACACATGTCCAATTTAAAAAAAAGATAGGTGACGTTTTGGGAAGTGTCTCAACCCAAAACGCCACCTATCCTTTTCCTCCAGAGATGCTGCTTGACCCACAGAGTTGCCCCAGCATTTTGTGTCTATCTTTGGTATAAACCAGCATCTGCATTCTTTGTTTCGAATAGATCTGCCTCCTTGTGGAGTATATTTAATGATGTGACCTCCACTGAGCCTTGTACACGATCACCACTCTCTGGGTGAACAAATTAATTCCCCTCAGTTCACAAGTGGCCTTCCCCCATATCTGAACCTCCATTTAATACATTTAAATGTGTAATAAAATTGAATATAACTAACCATATCAGTGAGTTCTCACTAGCCCATCTGTCAGTGTGGTGGTTTACAAGTTGATTAGTGATAGGAGCAGAATTAGGCCATTCGGCCCATCGAGTCTACTCCGCCATTCAATCATGGCTGATCTATATCTCCCTCCTAATAACCCCACTCTCCTGCCTTCTCCCCATAACCCCTGACAAGTGTACTGATCAAGAATCTATCTAAGGTGGAACAAAAATGCTGGAGAAACTCAGCGGGTGCAGCAGCATCTATGGAGCGAAGGACATAGGAGATGTTTCGGGCCGAAACCCTTCCTCAGCTATCTATCTCAGCCTTAAAAATATCCACTGACTTGGCCTCCAGATTCACCAGCCTCTGACTAAAGAAATTCCTCCTCATCTCCTTTCTACAGGAACGTCCTTTAATTCTGAGACTGCGCCCTCTGGTCCTGGACTCTCCCACTGTATCGGATATATTCTTTATCGGAGGAATCTTTTAATAAATGAGAAATTTGTCAGATGGAACATCTAATGGGTAAGTTGTGCAAGACCGTGTTATCACTCAGATGCTTTTATAACGATCTCTTCCGCTTCATTCTTCCATTTCAATTTATTAAAGGGAATCTCGTCATTAGTCAGAGTGAAAGTAGAATTAACATGCATTGAATTTGTGTGATTTCCTTGTTGCAACATCTTCAATTAGTGCCTGTTTATCTCCTGCATGTTTGGGATGACTGAACCACAATTGTCCAGGGGATGCAACTTCTTAAATGGATTGTTCAAAGTCTGTGAAGAGAGAGGTTGAACTCAACAGGACTGTACTTTGTGTAGGGAGGAACTGCAGATGCTGGTTTAAACTGAAGACAGGTAGTAAAGGCTGGAGTAACTCAGCAGGACAGGCAGAACTCAGTCTGAAGAAGGGTCTCAACCCAAAACATCACCTGTTCCTTTTCTCCCGAGATGTTGCCCGCTGAGTTACTCCAGCATTTTGTGCCTATCCACCAGGCTTTCGCCCACCAGCACCTATCTTTTCCAGCTCTCCTCACCCTGCACTATCAGTCTGAAGAAGGGTCCCAGCATGGAAGTCCGTTAACCTCCACAGATGCTGCCCGACCCACTGGGTTATGGAGCCTTTTAGAGTCACAGTGATACAGTGTGGAAACAGGCCCTTCGGCCCAACATGCCCACACTGGCCAACATGTCCCAGCTGCACTAGTCCCATCTGCCTGCATTTGGTCCATATCCCTCCAAACCTGTTCTATCCATGCACCTGTCTAATTGTTTCTTAAACATTGTGATAGTCCCAGCCTCAACTACCTCCTCTGGCAGCTCGTTCCATACACCCACCACCCTCTGTGTGAAAAAGTGACCCCTCAGATTCCTATTAAATCTTTTCCCCTTCATCTTAAACCTATGTCCTCTGGTCCTCGATTCCTCTTCTCTGGGCAAGAGACTCTGTGCATCTACCTGATCTATTCCTCTCATGAGCCATGATCTATTCCCCACAGTTCCTGTAGAACCTTGTGTTCTGTTTGAGGTGCTTGGTGTAGGAACTCGCTGTTCCTGACTGCGACGTTCCAGACCATTCCTCTGATCCAGGACTGTCATTTATCAGGCTTCCTCTGGGCAAGACGTGGTCTTGGACTGGACACCTTGCCTTCATAAACCACATTTATATTCTTCAGATGAACAGTTTGTGAATTAAGTTTAATTAAATTGCGAGCTATAAGTCATTTTTCATTTTAATGTATGCAAAAGTGACTAATTTAGAAAATCACTTTTAAAAGATGTCTACTTTTCCTATTTGTGAGGTTGCCCACTTAATTAAAACAATTTATCAGCACCACTTTGGACATCAGTCAGCAGTCAGAGTGAATTGTATCGCCACTTTTATCATTGTAAGGTGGAAGCATCTTATTAAGGATAAAGGGCTCGCTGGAGCTCTCAGCCATGTGATCATAGAAACATAGAAACATAGACAATAGGTGCAGGAGTAGGCCATTCGGCCCTTCGAGCCTGCACCACCATTCAATATGATCATGGCTGATCATCCAACTCAGTATCCTGTACCTGCCTTCTCTCCATACCCCCTGATTCCTTTATCCACAAGGGCCACATCTAACTCCCTCTTAAATATAGCCAATGAACTGTGGGCTCAACAACCTTCTGCGGCAGAGAATTCCACAGATTCACCACTCTCTGTGTGAAAAATGATTTTCTCATCTCGGTCCTAAAGGACTTCCCTCTTATCCTTAAACTGTGACCCCTTGTCCTGGACTTCCCCAACATCGGGAACAATCTTCCTGCATCTAGCCTGTCCAACCCCTTAAGAATTTTGTGAGTTTCTATAAGATCCCCCCTCAATCATGCCTCTGTGTGGAAGGCCATGAGTTTGGGTCACACTCTAGAGAGCCACCGAGACCCTTGCTGGCATTCCGAGCAGGACCTCTTTGTTTGGGGGTCTCCTTCTTTGATTGTCTGGGATGGAGAAACATGACCACAGGTAGATGGGGAGGTGCAGGAGGCTATCGGTACATTGTGGACGCAGCCCAGACCACCACACAGACCAACCTCCCTTCCATTGAGTCTGAAGAAGGGTCTCGACCCGAAACGTCACCCATTCCTTCTCTCCAGAGATGATGCCTGTCCCGCTGAGTTACTCCAGCTTTTTGTGTCTATCTCTCTACCATTGACTCCGTTCCCAGACTGATACTGTACATATTCTCATATTCCGCTTGGGCAGTCTGCACCCTAGTGGCATAAACATTGAATTCTCCAATTTCCGGTAGCCCTTGCTGTCTCCTCCCCTTCCCAGCTCTCCCTCAGCCCTCGGGCTCCTCCTCTTCCTTTTTTCTTTCTTCTCCCTGCTCCCCCCCCCCCACCCTACATCAGTCTGAAGAAGGGTTTCAGCCCGAAACGTTAATATATATACATATTTTATTCTAGCCTATTTCCTTTGCTCCATAGATGCTGCTGCACCCGCTGAGTTTCTCCAGCACTTTTGTCTACCTGATACACCCATCGTTGCCTTGGTTACTCCCTTGTCGTGCTTCAGCCCCCTGGGGAGATGTTGCCTTCAGTTCCATTCATTTCCCCAACACCATTTTGTTACAAACACTAATTTCCTTTACTCCCTCGGTTTCATTAGATTGCAGCTTCCCGAGCATTTCTGTAAAGTTACTTGCCTGCTCTTGTGTGAAAACACAACCATGGCATTTGTTTAATTGGTACTTTCCTGGCTCTGCGTCGTGAGTTCTTGTGACTGCCGGCAACTTACACCTGACTCATCCCCTTCTTTCAGAATTTTAATCTTTTCATTCCTTGCAAGCTTGTATTGTCTTTCCGCTGACTGGTTAGCACGCAACAAAAAACTTTTCACTGTACCTCGGTACACGTGTCAATAAACTACACTGAATTGATCTGTGTTTCAGTT
Source organism: Amblyraja radiata (assembly GCF_010909765.2). Classification (NCBI taxonomy): domain Eukaryota; kingdom Metazoa; phylum Chordata; class Chondrichthyes; order Rajiformes; family Rajidae; genus Amblyraja; species Amblyraja radiata. The sequence continues at coordinate 16,536,818 of NC_045996.1, forward strand.
TTCAGGGTGCTATGGACCTGGACCCCAAAATCCCTCTGTATATCAGTGCTAGTTAGGTGGGTCTTGCCATTATCATAGAAACATAGAAAATAGGTGCAGGAGGAGGCCATTTGGTCATTCATTGTGATCATGACTGATCATCCACAATCAGTAACCCGTGCCTGCCTTCTCCCCATATCCCTTGACTCCACTAGCCCCTAGAGCTCCATCTAACTCTCTCTTAAATCCATACAGTGATTTGGCCTCCACTGCCCTCTGTGGCAGGGAATTCCATAAATTCACAACTGGGTGAAAACGTTTTTTCTCACCTCAGCCTTAAATGACCTCCCCTTTATTCTAAGACTGTGTGGCCCCTGGGTCTGGATTCGCCCAACATTGGGAACATTTTTCCTGCATCTAGCTTGTCCAGCCCTTAATACTGATTCAATTAAGGCCATTAAGGCCATTGAGCCAGCACCGCCATTCAATATGACCATGGCTGATCCTCCAGAATCAGTACCCTGTTCCTGCCTTCTCCCCGTATCCCTTGATTCCGCTAGCCCTCAGAGCTGTATCTAGCATCCAGTGAATTGGCCTCCTCCGTTCATTCTGCCTTTGAAGCAGTTCTTGTCAAGTGAAGCAGTTTGCTAACTTGTTCCTTCTTCACATCCGCTCTTTAATGCCACATCCTCCCGCCTCCTCCTGGCTTGCCAAGGAGCACTGACACTGATGATTTGGACAAGTCTCATAAATCACAGGATGTAGGTAGAGTGAATGGTCGTTCAGTCACTGTCGGCATTGTCGCTGAAGCTTCTCGTACACTTGTTACACTGCGGCATGGACATCGAGCGTGTCTGGACCCATTTACCTGCTGTCAGGGCGTAAATCAGTCGCAGTCGAACTATAGATAGACACAAAATGCTGGAGTAACTCAGCGGAACAGGCAGCATCTCTGGAGAGAAGGAACGGGTGACGTTTCAGGTCGAGACCCTTCTCCAGACTAAGAGTCGGGGGAGAGGGAGACGAGAGATATAGTCATACACAGTGCCAGGCAGAGGTCGGGACTTCAGAGTCCATTCAGCCCTGCTGTCTGTGCTGGCTCCTCAGAAGAGGAACTCTCAATCCTACTCAAAGACCTCGGCCTGATAGCGGCACAGTGACACAGTGGGTAGAGCTGCTTCCTCACAGCGCCAGAGACCCGGGTTCGATCCTGACCTCAGGTGCTGTCTGTGTGGAGTTTGCACGTTCTCCCCATCACCTGCGTGGGTTTTCCCTGGGTGCTCCGGTTTCCTCCCACATTCCAAATATGTAGGTGAATTGGCTTCTGTAAATTGTCTCTGCTGTGTAGGATAGTGCTAGTGTACGGGGGGTCGCTGGTCAGCATGGACTCGGTGGGCCGAAGGGCCTGTTTCCACACTGTATCTCTAAACTAAACTAAGATCGTGAGAGGAATAGATCTGGTGAATGCACAGTCTCTTGCGGGGAATTACAAACCAGAGGACATAGGTTTAACTTGAGGGGGGAAAGATTTAATAGGAACCTGAAGGGCAACTTTTTCACAAAGAGGGTGGCAGGTGTATGGAACAAGCTGCCAGAGGAGGTAGTTGAGGCTGGGACTAGAACAGCATTTAAAAGATATTTGAACGGGACCAGAGGACATAGGTTCAAGGTGAAGGGCAAAGATTTATTTGGAACCTGAGGGGTAACTTTTTTACACAAAGGGTGGTGGGACTATCCCAACGTTTAAGAGACATTTAGGCAGGTACATGGATAGGACAGGTTTAGAGGGGTATGGGCCAAACGCGGGTAGGTGGGACTAGTGTAGAAGGGGCATGTTGGTCGGCATGGGCGTGTTGGGCCAAAGGGCCTGTGTCCATGCTGGGTGACTATGACTAACTCCACTAGCCCTAGGGGTATGTGTGGGAAAAAACTATCCCTTTCCCAAAACACACAAGAGGCTGGACTGTGAGAAGTAAATAAATACACAGAGTCACAGAGTGATAGAGTGTGGAAACAGGCCCTTCGGCCCAACTTGCCCATACTGGCCAACATGTCCCAGCTACACTAGTCACAGAGTGATACAGTGTGGAAACAGGCCCTTCAGCCCAACCTGCCCATACTGGCCAACATGTCCCAGCTACACTAGTCATAGAGTGATACAGTGTGGAAACAGGCCCTTCAGCCCAACTTGCCCATACTGGCCAACATGTCCCAGCTACACTAGTCATAGTGTGATACAGTGCGGAAACAGGCCCTTCAGCCCAACCTGCCCATACTGGCCAACATGTCCCAGCTACACTAGTCACAGAGTGATACAGTGTGGAAACAGGCCCTTCAGCCCAACTTGCCCACACACCGGCCAACATGTGTCCCAGCTACACTAGTCATAGTGTGATACAGTGTGGAAACAGGCCCTTCAGCCCAACTTGCCCACACACCGGCCAACATGTCCCAGCTACACTAGTCCTGTATTTGGTCCATATCCCTCCAAACCTGTACATGCAGAGATAGAAAGAAGAAAGTGATAAAAATAGGTGATAAGGAATAGGCGCAGAATTAGGCCATTCAGCCCATCAAGTCTACACCGCCATTCAATGATGGCTGATCTATCTCTCCCTCCTAACCCCATTCTCCTGCCTTCTCCCCATAACCTCAGGCACCTGTACAGATTCACAATGACAGAAATCTCACTGTTCAAGTTGAGTTCTAGAGAGTTTATTGTCATGTGTCCCAGATAGGACAATGAAATTCTTGCTTTGCTTCAGCACAACAGAACATAGTAGGCACAGATCAGTGTGTCCATATACCATTGAATATATATATATATACACACACACATAAATAAGCATATAAAGTGCAATAGGCTATTAAAGTTCAGATTTTTGTTTGAGTTGAATCGATCCATGGAGCAGGTTCAGTCACTGAATCCATTGTGTTGATCCTACCCTGAACACTAATCCAACTCATAGTCAATGTGAGTGTGTAACTCACACAGGGAGAGCATTAGTGGCTCAGCCATGGCCAACAAGCATGAGGCTAAACCTTGAGAATACATGATATAGATTATTAAAGAGGTTTGTTCATGGCTTATTAATCTCACACTGGAGCTTTATTATACAGATTCCATGGAGCGTTTCCCTCTCCTGGGCATCTGCTGAATTGTGTTCCTAAACCACTGTGAAACCGTCTGGGAATTCTGGGAATTCTGGATGGAGTCACTGACTTCTCCTGAGACCAGCGTTCCCAGTATTCCCAGCTCCATAGCTCAGTGGTAGCGTTGTACAGTGGCCCAGTGGTAGAGTTGTACACTGGCCCAGTGGTAGAGTTGTACAGTGGCCCAGTGGTAGCGTTGTACACTGGCCCAGTGGTAGCGTTGTACACTGGCCCAGTGGTAGCGTTGTACACTGGTCCAGTGGTAGAGTTGTACACTGGCCCAGTGGTAGCGTTGTACACTGGTCCAGTGGTAGAGTTGTACACTGGCCCAGTGGTAGCGTTGTACACTGGCCTAGTGGTAGCGTTGTACAGTGGCCCAGTGGTAGCGTTGTACATTGGCCCAATGGTAGTTGTACACTGGCCCAGTGGTAGCGTTGTACACTGGCCCAGTGGTAGCGTTGTACACTGGCCCAGTGGTAGCGTTGTACATTGGCCCAGTGGTAGTTGTACACTGGCCCAGTGGTAGCGTTGTACACTGGCCCAGTGGTAGCGTTGTACACTGGCCCAGTGGTAGAGTTGTACACTGGCCCAGTGGTAGCGTTGTACACTGGCCCAGTGATAGAGTTGTACAGTGGCCCAGTGGTAGTTGTACACTGGCCCAGTGATAGAGTTGTACAGTGGCCCAGTGGTAGCGTTGTACACTGGCCCAGTGGTAGCGTTATACACTGGCCCAGTGGTAGTGTTGTACACTGGCCCAGTGGTAGCGTTGTACACTGGCCCAGTGGTAGCGTTATACACTGGCCCAGTGGTAGCGTTGTACAGTGGCCCAGTGGTAGCGTTGTACATTGGCCCAATGGTAGTTGTACACTGGCCCAGTGGTAGCGTTGTACACTGGCCCAGTGGTAGCGTTGTACACTGGCCCAGTGGTAGCGTTGTACATTGGCCCAGTGGTAGTTGTACACTGACCCAGTGGTAGCGTTGTACACTGGCCCAGTGGTAGCGTTGTACACTGGCCCAGTGGTAGCGTTGTACACTGGCCCAGTGGTAGAGTTGTACACTGGCCCAGTGGTAGCGTTGTACACTGGCCCAGTGGTAGCGTTGTACACTGGCCCAGTGGTAGCGGTAGTACACTGGCCCAGTGGTAGAGTTGTACACTGGCCCAGTGGTAGCGTTGTACACTGGCCCAGTGGTAGCGTTGTACACTGGCCCAGTGGTAGCGTTGTACACTGGCCCAGTGGTAGAGTTGTACACTGGCCCAGTGGTAGCGTTGTACAGTGGCCCAGTGGTGGTTGTACACTGGCCCAGTGGTAGTTGTACACTGGCCCAGTGGTAGCGTTGTACACTGGCCCAGTGGTAGCGTTGTACACTGGCCCAGTGGTAGCGTTGTACAGTGGCCCAGTGGTAGCGTGGTACACTGGCCCAGTGGTAGCGTTATACACTGGCCCAGTGATAGAGTTGTACAGTGGCCCAGTGGTAGCGTTGTACACTGGCCCAGTGGTAGCGTTGTACACTGGCCCAGTGGTAGAGTTACTCTACAGTGGTTGAGTTGATGCACACTGGCCCAGTGGTAGATCTGCTGCCTCACAGCGCCATAGACCCGGGTTGAATCCAGACTACAAGTACTGTCTGTGGAGGGTTTTACATTCTCCACGTGACCTGTGTGGGTTTTCTCCAGGTGCCCTGCATTCCTCCCACACTCCAAAAATGTGCGGGTTTGCAGCTTGTGGCTTCTGTCATTTGCCCCTAGTATGTAAGATGTGAAAGTGGGATAACATAGAACTAGTGTGACCGGGTGATCAATGGGCAGCATGGGCTCGGTGGGCCGAAGGGCCTGATTCCGTGCTGTATCTCCAATCTAAACTGAACTAAACCAATTGGTCTCTGGTAACAGCTATTGATTGTGGAATGATTGTGGAATTATTGTCACGTGTCCCAGATAGAACAATAGCATTCTTACTTGCAGCAGCACAGCAGAATATGTCAAGTTGGGACTGGTGCAATGGTGACACATCTGCGGCAGGTCAGAGCGTGCTTGCTGCATTTGGTGGGTGCCCAGAGCTCGGACAAACCACTGTTTATGTTGAAGGGAGAAGCCAGCCTCCCTGACCGTTCTTCTCTCAAGGAGATGCCACAGAGAGGCCCAGAGTCTCTCGCCCAGAGGAGGTGAATCGAGGACCAGAGGACATAGGTTTAAGGTGAAGAGGAAAAGATTTAATAGGAATCTGAGGGGTAGCTTTTTCACACAAAGGGTGGTGGGTGTATGGAACGAGCTGCCAGAGGAGGTAGTTGTGGCAGGGACTATCCCAATATTTAAGAGGCAGTTAGACAGGTACATGGATAGGACAGGTTTGGAGGGATATGGGCCAAATGCTGGGACATGTTGGTCGGCGTGGGCAAGTTGGGCCTTTTTCCACACTATCACTCTATGACTCTAGATGGGATTATGTTAAACATTCCTACACTTGGGATTCTGACTGCACGCTGACTAAAAACAACTCTGCGGACTCTAAATATTTCCACTGTTTTGATATTTCAGAAACACTTAACCGCTAATTATGTTGCCATTACTTAAATCGGAGTTGCAGATTCCAAGTGCGGTGACTTGGTCTTTGTGATTGGCTATTATGCAAGTAGAGATTGTGTAACATAGCGACTAAGGTCCCCATCTGATTGGAGTCTAATGACTTACAGTCCAATCAGTCGGAGTCAAATAGGATATTATCAAATTCTTGACGGGCCTGGAGTTCTGTGGTCTATTAAATATGGAACAGTAATCAAAAAGCAATTTTCAATTTGTTGCGTTAGATTTCTCGATCTAACCATATAACAATTACAGCACGGAAAACAGGCCAACTCGGCCCTTCTAGTCCGTGCCGAACACTTACTCTCACCCAGTCCCATCTACCTGCACTCAGACCATAACCCTCCATTCCTTTCCCGTCCATATACCTATCCAATTTATTTTTAAATGATAAAATCATTTAAATCTTTAATCTCTTCCAACTTCATTCAGTGGAAGTTAGTTGGCCAGTGTTGGCTGAGTTGTGATGTCGCTGTCATGGGCAGAGCTGGTGTTCACTGCCATTCCCCCAGTGCCTTTGAAGTAATAGTTGAGCAGACTGAAGCGCTTCATAACCCCGACAGGATGATGATAAAATAACCCCTTCCTTAAAGGACATTCATGAACCAGATTCATTTCATGTGACAATTCACACACTTCACACTTGAGTCATCATCACTGGTTCTTTTCCCTTTAGTTCTAGACTTTATTTATTTAAGTGGTTTTAAATGCTTCATATGCCCTGCTGGGATTTGAACTCATATTTCTGGATCAAAAGCTCAGCCAGAGGATTGCTGGACTAATAACCTGTCTGCTGTAAACAGTCCTCCTGTGTCTCTGAGTGAGTTGTCCACAGTGTACAGATACATGATAAAGGGCCTGTCCCACTGTACGAGCTAATTTAAGAGCTCCCCCGAGTTTAAAACCAAATCAAACTCGTGGTAAGCACGTATAATGTACGTAGCGGGTACGTCGGAGCTCGGGACGTCTCTTAGCGGCTCGTAAGGTACTCGGGGGAAAAGCAGTAAGCTCGTGAAGACCTGTGAAGATTTTTCAACATGTTGAAAAATGTCCACGAGAGCCCAGAGCACCTACGAGCGGCCATTACCGTAAATCTCCGAGTTCGAATCAGGAGAAACTCGGGAGAACTCTTGAATTAGCTCGTACAGTGGGACAGCCCTTTAAGGGAATGTGTAGGAAGGAACTGCAGATGCTGGTTTATACCGAAGATAGACACAAAATGATGGAGTAATTCAGCGGGACAGGCAGCAACTCTGGAGGGAAGGAATGGGTGACATTTCGGGTCAAAACCCTTCTTTAGTCTTCTGTCTGAAGAAGGATCTCAACCCAAAAAACACCCATCCCTTCTATCCACAGATGAGGCCAATCCCGCTGAGTTACTCCAGCATTTTGTGTGTCTCTGTGAGGGACATGGCTTGGCCAAGCAGCCTGTACTTGGGATTCATGTTCAGTGTTAGACCGAGGCAACAGAGAAATACAACACACAACAGGACCTTCAGCCCATCATGTCAATGCTAGCCACCAAGCACCCATCCATGGTGATCTCATTAAGCAGTAATTGGTCGGTAGCCTTCGATGCAGCAAGGTGGTGCAGCGGTAGAGTTGCTGCCTTACAGTGCCAGAGACCCGGGTTCAATCCTAACTATGGGTGCTGCCTGTACGGAGTTTGCACGTTCTCCCCATGACCTGCATGGGTTCTCTCTGATTTCTCCGGTTTCCTCCTACACTCCAAAGACATGCAGGTTTGTAGGTTAATTGGTTTGGCCGAAGTGTAAATTGTCCCTAATGTGTGTGTAGTGTATAAGATGATGAGAGAAATAAGTAAGGTGAACGCAAACCTCCATTGCACCCTCATCCACCTGTGACCAAGACCATTTAGGATCCAATATGCCAACTTGACCTTGGGTCCCAAGACTCGAACCTTCAGAACCAGATCCCCAGGTTGGACTTTGTCAAAGGCCAAGTAAGGTCCATGTAGACCACGTCAACTGCCCAATCCTCCAGTAAATGTCGCTAGAACTTTGATAAATTCAGGCACATTGGTCAGACAGAATCTCCCCCCACGCCTTGATGATGTTCTTCGATTAACGCCAGACTTTTCCAAACGCGGATATATCCAGAGCCCTCAGATATGATGATGATGGAGTACAGATACTGACTCCCATGATGAAAGCAGATTGCTAGCACACTGCACACCCCCACTAATCCCACACGGATTGTTCATTAAATATCTTAAAAATTACTACTCATAGAAATATTAGCGTTCACTAGGGTGAATAAATTCCCAGGTGCTGACAGGATCTATCTCGAGATGCAGAGGGAAACAAGGGAATAGATGGCTGGGGTGTAGGAAGGAACTGCAGATGCTGGTTTACACCGAAGATAAGCACAGAGTGCTGGAGTAACTCAGCGGGACAGGCAGCATCTCTGGAGAGAAGGAATGGGTGACGTTTCTGATCGAGACCCTTCTTCAGACTGATGAGTGACAGGACCAGCCATGCAAAGGGTTTGATGTGTGATTATTTACCCCAAATAAGCCACATTCACATTACATCAAGTTTATTACAAGCTAAAACAAAACTGTGTGGGGAGTTTTTAAGAGTGTGTGTGTGTGTCGTTTCCCCTCGTCCACCCCCTCGTCCACCCCCGTCCACCCCAGTAACTGGACATTTGAGCCGGATCTGTATTTGATACTTTGTTAAACCCGGACAAATAGGGAGGAGGTGAGGCAGGGGGGGGGGGGAGGAGATGTGTCAGAAACATTAACACCCTCAACATAAACACAACGCAATGGTGAGTGTCGGAAAGAAGAAGGGAACACATTGTCGGCAATGGAACAAATCGTCTATATAGAGCCGTTCACCACAGTGTCAGGAAAGATCTAATTAAAAACGAGATTAACTGCTGGCCCGATCATGCGCATGCTGTCTGCAGTGAAGCAGCGACTACGGGCAGTGGGGGGGACACAAGGTGTAGGGAGGATTACAGAGAATGGGCTGCAGTGAATCTGAGGCTGACAATCACACATTCCAGCAGTGGAGAGGAGAAAGGAATCGTAGACTCTCTTGCCTAGAGTCGGGGAATCGAGGACCAGAGGACACAGGTTCAAGGCGAAGGGGAAAAGATTTAATAGGAATCCGAGGGGTAACTTTTTCACACAAAGGGTGGTGGGTGTATGGAACCAGCTGCCAGAGGAGGAGGTTGAGGCTGGGACTATCCCAACGTTTAAGAAACAGTTAGACAGGTACATGGATAGGACAGGTTTGGAGGGATATGGAGCAGATGCGGGCAGGTGGGACTAGTGTAGATGGGGCAGGTTGGCCGGTGTGGGCAAGTTTGGCCGAAGGGCCTGTTTCCACGCTGTATCGCTCTGACTATGAGTTAAAGGCCCAGGACAGAGCTATAACGATAAATATAGAGGCGATGTGGATCAAGGTATATTAAAGGATCAATAACATTAATGGGTGTCGTCTACAAGCTGTTTATTGCTGGCCTCGGGGGAGATATAGCATAAAAATCACTCTGATGTTAGCTCTCCCCATGGTAACATATTTGTAAGTGATAGGAGCAGAATTAGACCATTCGGCCCATCAAGTCTAATCCGCCATTCAATCATGGCTGATCTAACTATCTCCATTCTCCTGCCTTCTCCCTACACTGGATCAGAGTTTGATGTAAGGAATGGGGTGGTGTGGCATGTCCTCTATGTATCTCACTGCCCACTGGTACAGGACCCTGGTGGTCACTCATGACCATGGATAACGACAGGACAGGCATCAGGATGCATCACAGCACGGTTTAGGAACAGCTCCATCTAGGAACGTATGAAATTGCAGCGAATTGTGGACGCAGCCCAGACCATCACACAAACCAACCTCCCTTCCATCGACTCCATCTACACCTCACGCTGCCTCGGCAAGGCCAGCAGCATCATCAAGGACCAGTCTCACCCCGGCCACTCCCTCTTCTCCCCTCTCCCATCAGGCAAGAGGTACAGAAGTGTGAAAACAAACGCACACCTCCAGATTCAGGGACAGTTTCTTCCCAGCTGTTATCAGGCAACTGAACCATCCTACCACAACCAGAGAGTGGTCCTGAACTACTATCTACCTCATTGGTGACCCTCGGACTATCCTTGATGGGACTTTGCTGGCTTTACCTTGCACTAAGCATTATTCCCTTATCATGTATCTGTACACTGTGGACGGCTCGATTGTAATCATGTATTGTCTTTCTGCTGACTGGTTAGCACGCAACAAAAGCTTTTCACTGTACCTCGGTACACGTGACTATAGATTAAACTGAGGGGCCGAGTGGCCTACTCCCGTTCCGGTGTCTTGTGGCCCGATGTGTAACGACCACGAGAGACGTTTTGCTTTTAGACCTCGAAATGGGATGTGAATCAGGGCATAGTGGAGAAGTAAAAGTCTCAGTCACTCTCGGCGATATCGACTGCAATATAATATGGGGCATTACATATCTATAAAGGACGTAGGAATGACAAACAAAAATCAATAGAAATGACTGATATTCAGGAACCTGGAACTAAATGCAGGAAGAGAAAATAGGCAACGTCTTTTCCCAGTGTGGCAATGTCAAAAACTGCAAGGGCATAGATTTATGGTGAGTGGGGCAAACTTTAAATAAGATCAGCGGGTCAGGCAGCGTCTGTGGAGAATACAGATAGGTCACGTTTCTGGTCTTCATTCTGATGGAAACATAGAAACATAGAAAATAGGTGCAGGAGTAGAGGCCATTCGGCCCTTCGAGCCTGCACCGCCATTCAATATGATCATGGCTGATCATCCAACTCAGTATCCCGTACCTGCCTTCTCTCCATACCCCCTGATCCCTTTAGCCACAAGGGCCACATCTAACTCCCTCTTAAATATAGCCAATGAACTGTGTGGCCTCAACTACCTTCTGTGGCAGAGAATTCCACAGATTCACCACTCTCTGTGTAAAAAATGATTTTCTCATCTCGGTCCTAAAAGATTTCCCCCTTATCCTTAAACTGTGACCCCTTGTTCTGGACTTCCCCAACATTGGGAATAATCTTCCTGCATCTAGTCTGTCCAACCCCTTAAGAATTTTGTAAGTTTCTATAAGATGGTGGGGGGGGGGGGGGGGGATGGTGGTGGGGGGAGATGGTGTGGTGTGTGGGGGGCAGGGTGGTGGGGGGGGAGATTATGGTGAGTGGGGGGGTGGTAAGGGACTTGGATGTGGGTGAGGTTGGTGCCTGGACCCGTTGGCAAGGGGGGGGGAAGTGGTGGAAACAGAAACAGGGCAACATTTCAACGGCATTTAGACCGACATGTGAATGTGTTGGGAATAGAGAGACTGGACCATGTGCAGACAGACAGGTTGACATCACGGCTAGCACAGGACCTGCTCCTGTTGTGTGATGGTTTAATGGGACCTTGTTGGTTGGAGGTTGAGACTGTTGTGAGTAGATGCAGGGAGTTGTTTGTCTACCTGAGCCTGCAACATGGGGCACAATGGCGATCACGGTGGCGCAGCAGTAGAGGTCCTGCCTTACAGCGCTTGCAGCGCAAGAGAATCGGGGTGCTGTCTGTACGGAGTTTGCACGTTCTCCCCGTGACACGCGTGGGGTTTCTCCTGGTGCTCCGGTTTCCTCCCACACTCCAAGGACGTGCAGGTTTGTAGGTTAATTGATTTTTTAAAATGTGAATGCAAATGGTCCCTAGTGTGTAGGATAGTGTAATGGCCCTGGCCAGCTCAGGCCATTGTTCAGGCGACTGCCGCTGGTCGCAGGTCGGCACGGACTTAGACAATAGAGGAGGAGGAGGAGGAGGCCATTCGGCCCTTCGAGCCAGCACCACCATGCAATGTGATCATGGCTGATCATCCACAAGCAGTACCCCGTTCCTGCCTTCTCCCCTGACTCCGCTATGTTTAAGAACCCTATCTAGCTCTCTCTTGAAAGCATCCAGAGAACCTGCCTCCACCGCCCTCTGAGGCAGAGAATTCCACTAAGTGGGCCGAATAGCAGGTCGCCAATTCTTGTTTTCAGAACTGTATCAATGACAATGCCCTGGGAAAGAGAGAGAGGGGTCAGGGGTAGAGGGGTCAGAGAGAGAGAGGGGTCAGAGAGAGAGGGGTCAGAGAGAGAGGGGTCAGAGAGAGAGGGGTCAGAGAGAGAGGGGTCACACAGAGAGGGGTCAGAGAGAGAGGGGTCAGAGAGAGAGGGGTCAGAGAGAGAGGGGCAGCATTGGAGCATCTTTGTAGATGGAACTGTAGTAAATCATCTGTCCATTGTCCAGCCACTGCAGGAGGAAGAGTCTATTGTAATTATATTAGCCGAATCAATGTCTTGTCTGTGGACATTGCATCTCGCTGTAGGATGTAACGTCAGTTGTTTGCTGTGGTGTTGATGATGAATATTATTTTGATGTGGGCAGCTTTGCTGTGGTCTGTTTTACTGGCTGTTACCATCTGCCGCTCGATATGAAACATGGCTTCATGTTAATGCCTGTAAGGGGCGGGGATCTGAAGCATCGACGTCTGGTCTCCACCACGCTCTCTCCCAGATACACCATCCCTTTCTCTCCAGCTATTACACTGGGTCTGTTTCGTGTTCTCATTATAAATGCTTTCAATGCAAACAATTTATCATCTGGAAGAATTGTGTCCATAAATCATAACTAGTACAAAGAAAGGTGATTCATGTGTGAAATCCACACTGCTGGCTGGTGGGAAATGATACATTACCTCTGTAGCATGCAGTGCCATTGTTCTAGTCAACAGCTGGGCTGACTACTGCCTATTGATGTCCACACACAGAGAGAGAAGAGGCTGGCTAACACGCCCACAACATCTAGCCCTGGGATATTCACCTATCATTTACCACAGTTTCTTCATTAGATTAGATTAGATTAGATTAGATTCAACTTTATAGGCATTGCACAAATACGAGTGCAGGTACAACGAAATGCAGTATAGCATCTAGTCAGAGTGCAAAGTAGTAAATATACTGGTGTACAATGTGTACAATGTGGATGAATTGAACTGGTACATAGGCAAATAAATATATACAGGTAAAAGTGTATAAAAGATAGCTAACGTCAGGCCTGTGAGTTCAGCAGGGTAATGGTATTTTGGAAGAAGCTGTTCCTCAGCCTGCTGGTGCGAGATCTAAGGCTCCTGTACCCCCTCCCTGATGGGACGAGGGAAAATAGTCCATGGTTGGGGTGTGAGGGGTCCTTAATGATTTTCCCGGCCCGTCTCATGAAACTTCATCCTCCAATCCCCCTGTAGGTGTTGCCTGACCTGCTGAGTCACAGAGTGGTACAGCCTGGAAACAAGCCCATCGACCCAACTTGCCCACACCGCCCAACATGTCCCATCTAGTCTAGTCTAGTCCCACCTGCCTGCATTTGGCCCACATCCCTCTAAACCATGTACATCGATCATTGTTACGTTTTGCGTATCTTCCATTCATGTGTTCTGTATCTCGCTACATCGCCATCTATACCTCCCTTGTTTCCTTTCCCCCCGACTCTCAATCTGAAGAAGGGTCTCGACCTGAAACGTCACCCGTTCCTTCTCTCCAGAGATGCTGCCTGTCCCGCTGAGTTACTCCAGCGTTTTGTGTCTATCTCCAGGTTTAAACCAGCATCTGCAGTTCCTTCCCACACATGCATGTTCTCCCACATGACCTGACGTGTGGAAGTCCCGACTCTCTGCAGCCGGGTACACAGTTCAGTTTAGTTTATTGTCACGTGTACCGAGGTACAGTGAAAAGCTTTTGTTGCGGGCTAACCAGTCAGCGGAAAGACAATACATGATTACAATCGAGCTGTTGATACATGATAAGGGAATAACGTTTAGTGCAAGGTAAAGCCAGCAAAGTCCCATCAAGGATAGTCCGAGGGTCACCAATGAGGTAGATAGTAGTTCAGGACCACTCTCTGGTTGTGGTAGGATGGTTCAGTTGCCTGATAACAGCCGGGAAGAAACTGTCCCTGAATCTGGAGGTGTGCGTTTGTTTTCACACTTCTGTACCTCTTGCCCGATGGGAGAGGGGAGAAGAGGGAGTGGCCGGGGTGCGACTGGTCCTTGATGATGCTGCTGGCCTTGCCGAGGCAGCGTGAGGTGTAGATGGAGTCGATGGAAGGGAGGTTGGTTTGTGTGATGGTCTGGGCTGTGATCGGTGATCCGCTATCAAACATCGGTTTAAAGGGATGGGGGCCCCTTGGGGGTGAGAACCATGAGCGGATGAGTTATGTCGTTGTAACCATGCAGCATTTACTAATTTCCTTCTCTGCATTCTCCCCCTCTGGACTGGGATTGCTCTCAGAAGCCGTGTAATTCTACCCCAGTCAACAACGCCTTCATTAACTGTAATACCAATGCAGACTCCAGAAGGCAACTAGGCTGCTTGCCTCTAATTACTTTGCTACTGATGTTATCCACCCCTTTGCTGGAACCCCTCTCCCTCTCTCTGGCCAATAACTGACCTGTACACACACACACATTTTGCACTACGTTTGAATTAAACATATTTACTTCAGAAAACAAAAATTAAAACAAATAACTAACGTGGATGAACAAGAAATCCTCTCTGTAGCTCTTGGGCTGAAAAGCAATAAAAGGTGGTTATCTAATGCTGAGATTGTTCTCTGCGGGAGAGTCCTACATGTACAGCATATTTATGGCATTTCCCATCAGTGTGGGATCTGCTGTCAAACTGGCCTCTTGATAATTCCCTGTGGCTCAGGCTCTGACACAATCTGTACCCCATTCCACAATACTGGAACGTAATCCCCATTAACTCTGTGACAGAGTGGCAGAGAGAGAGGGAGGGGGAGAGAGGGAGAGAGGGGGAGGGAGAGAGGGAGGGAGAGAGAGAGAGAGAGAGAGACATCGATCTCTTTCGTCAGAGGGTGGTGAATCTGTGGAATTCTCTGCCACAGAAGGCTGTGGAGGCCAAGTCAATGGGTAGATTCTTGATTAGTACGGGTGTCAGGGGTTATGGGGAGAAGGCAGGAGAATGGGGGTTAGGAGGGAGAGATAGATCAGCCATCATTGAATGGCGGGGTAGACTTGATGGGCCGAATGGTCTAATTCTGCTCCTATCACTTGTGACCTCATGACCTTATGATCACAGCAGCACACTCCAGACCAACATCCGAAACACGGTGACTTAGAGAGGATAGCACAAGATCGACGGGACGAATGGCCACAGGAAGGGGGTTGGAGATGTGGAAAGTGGGGGAGGGGGGATGGGAATGAAGAAGGGGGGGTGTGGGATGGTTGGGGAGAGGAATGGGGAGAGGGGGATGGGGCAGGGTAGAGGGGGGATGGGGAGAGGAAGGGGGAGGTGGGGCGGAGTGGGATGGGGGAGGAGGAGGGATGGGAATGGCTGTCATCTTGTTACCTGCAATGTTCACTCCTACAGTATTCACATTCTCACCTTGGTTCATAAAGATTTAAGAAGCCTGAGGATTTAAACTCAGGAGTCCTTGCGATATTATTGATGACGAAGGCACTTCCAGCCTTATTGCACTTAGCATATTAATCAGGAAGCTGGGGATAAGATTAATTAATTGGTTGTAAATAATTAAAAAGGCATAAATGGCTGGCAATGG
This sequence comes from Amblyraja radiata, assembly GCF_010909765.2. Classification (NCBI taxonomy): domain Eukaryota; kingdom Metazoa; phylum Chordata; class Chondrichthyes; order Rajiformes; family Rajidae; genus Amblyraja; species Amblyraja radiata. The sequence goes on from NC_045996.1 coordinate 16,552,142, forward strand.
GTTCAACCCGGCTGTAATGAGATTTTGACATCAGATGAGCCGATAAGTTAAGGAAGATAGTCACGTTAGTTTAATTGAAATTGATGTTCTTTGGCCATGCGGAAATTCCCCCAAATGACAGTGAAATATTGTTCCCTGGCAACACCAACGTCTCCTTCTGTTCCCTTTCAAGTCTAGGGAGATGATGGAGGTGGTGGGGGTGGAGGTGAGGTTGGTGGGGATAATGCAGATGATTGGGATGGCGGTGATGGTAGAGTTGGTGGGGAGAGTGGAGATGGTCGGGATGGTGTAGATGGGGTAGCTGGAGATGGAGGTGGTGGGGGTGGAGGTGTATGGGATGGTGTAGATGGGGTAGCTGGAGATGGAGGTGGTGGGGGTGGAGATGGTCGGGATGGTGTAGATGGGGTAGCTGGAGATGGAGGTGATGGGGTGGAGATGGTCGGGATGGTGTAGATGGGGTAGCTGGAGATGGAGGTGGTGGGGTGGAGGTGTATGGGATGTATGGGATATATGTGTGGAGGTGAGGTTGATGGGGGGAGTGGAGATGATCGGGATGGTGTAGATGGGGTAGCTGGTGTTGATGGAGATGGAGGTGGTGGAGGTGTGTGAGATGATGCAGGCGGTGGACATAGTGTAGCTGGTAGAGATGCAGATCATGCGTCATAAGTGATAGGAGCAGAATTAGGCCATTCGGCCCATCAGGTCTCCGCCATTCAATCATGGCTGATCTATCTCTCCCTCCTAACCCCATTCTCCTGCCTTCTCCCCATAACCCCTGACACCCGCACTGATCAAGAATCTATCTATCTCTGCCTTAAAAATATCCACTGACTTGTGTCCTCCACAGCCGCCTGTGGTTGAGATGTTGATGGTGATGGTTGAGTTGGTGTAGACGGCGGATGTGTTTGGGATGGTGATGTTGATGGTGGAAGTGGTTGCTGCCCTGATGTTCACACGGGTGAGGATCTGTTGTAAGTACCTCCCCCTCACCTCCCCCTCCCTCCTCCCCCTCTTTCCTCCCCTCTCCCATCCTCTCTCTCCCATCCTCTCTCTCCCATCCTCTCTCTCTCTCTCCTCTCACCTCCTCTCCCTCTCCCTCTCCCCCCCTCTCCTCTCCCTTCTCCCCCTCTTTCCTCCCCCTCTCCTCTCCCACCCTCTCTCCCTCTCCCCTCTTTCCTCCCCCTCTCCTCTCTCCCCTCCCTCTCCCCTCTTTCCTCTCCTCTCTCCCCCTCTCCCCCTCCACTCTCCCTCTCCCCTCTCCCCTCTTCCCCTCTCCCCTCTCTCCCTCTCCTCTCTCCCCCTCTCCCCTCTCCCCTCTCCCTCTCAGCCTCTCCCATCCTCCCTCTCTCTCCCATCCTCTCCCTCTCTCCCCTCTCCTCTCTCCCGTCTCCCCACCAACCTCTCTCTCTCTGGGGGAGAGAGGGGATACGGTGGGGGGCTTGTGGCAGATATACAGGGGGAGTAGGTGCCCACTGGCAGGGGTGAATGTTGCTTCCTCCAGCTGTGAGCAGGAGAGTGCTTGACTTTGTGGGCAGTTACAGTGCACCAGTATCGGTGCCTCCCATGAAGCAGGGAGAGAAGGGCAGACCCAGGTTTGACATCCTTGCTTGAGCTAATTATCTGTTCACTGTCTATGTAAACCTGCTCCAAACACTGGTGTAATGAGATGTATTAGTTATTTATTTCTGTGTGTGGACCCTGGTCATGAAGATAAGCAGCAGAAGGAGTACTGACAAGAGATAATTGGAACATTTATGACTGTAAAGGACTCATTAGAAGTGCCACAAATATTTGCAACAAAGAACCCTGGCCTAACTGTTGGGTCTAACTGGCAAGAGAACGCTCTCAATCTTCAGCGGCAAGCCAGACAAGGCCAAAGCTGCCGGAGGTCAGGGTGAGTGGTAACGAACGCAATAATACTGAGATGATGGGCAAGTTAATCCATCTTTAAACAGCTTCGTGGATAGGAAATATTGGCAGCATGAGGTTCATTTCACTGTCTCTGTCTCTGTCTGTCTCCCTGCAGTATAGAGCAGCTATATCACACCGAAGACAGACACAAAAAGCTGGAGTAACTCAGCGGGTCAGGCAGCATCTCTGGAGAAAAGGAATGGGCGACGTTTTGGGTCGAGACCCTTCTTCAGACTGAGAGTCGGGGAGACGGAAACGAGAGATATGGAGAGTGACGCAGAGAGATATTGAATAATGAATGAAGATATGCAAAAAAATATCGATGATAGTAGAAACTGGACTTTTAGTTAGCTGTGGGCTTGGTGAGTCTCATTGTCTGTAACTTGTTTTCACCCAGGTCACATCTAACAATGGCCCGTTTCATTTATCATCCATATTATTTTGCATATCTTTCATTCATTTGTTCTATAACTCTCTACCTCACTGTCTATATCTCTCCTTTCCCTCCCCCTGACTCTTAGTCTGAAGAAAGGTCACGTCCCGAAACGTCACCCATTCCTTCTCTCCAGAGATGCTGCCTGTCCCGCTGAGATTTTGTCTATCTTTGGTTTAAACCAGCATCTGCAGTTCCTTCCCACACACCTCCCTTCCATCGACTCCATCTACACCTCACACTGCCTCGGCAAGGCCAGCAGCATCATCAAGGACCAGTCTCACCCCGGCCACTCCCTCTTCTCCCCTCCCCCATCGGGCAAGAGGTACAGAAGTGTGAAAACGAACGCACACCTCCAGATTCAGGGACAGTTTCTTCCCAGCTGTTATCAGGCAACTGAACCATCCTACCACAACCAGAGAGCGGTCCTGAACTACTATCTACCTCATTGGTGACCCTTGGACTATCCTTGATGGGACTTTGCTGGCTTTACCTTGCACTAAACATTATTCCCTTAACATGTATCTGTACACTGTGGACGGCTCGATTGTAATCATGTATTGTCTTTCTGCTGACTGGTTAGCACGCAACAAAAGCTTTTCACTGTACCTCGGTACACGTGACAATAAACTAAACGGAACTGATGTAGATCCACCTATCTGAGAACCGTCTCTCTGGGGGATATGGGGGCTGGCGTGGAGGGTTAGCTCGACTCAGCCGGTGATAAAGAGCTCTGCACAACACGAGCTAGCTCAGAGCCAAGGTAAATAAATGCACACTGATGGATTGAAGGAGAAAAGACATTGTTTCCCCAGGGCAGTGACGTTTCTCACTTTGATCAGTAAAACATTTTAAAAAGCAAAGATGCCGACTGCAAAATGAACGGGAGAGAGGGGGAGAGAGATAGAGAGTGGCAGGTGGAGTAATAGGCAGCTTGACAAGGACAAGGGAAGGTCAAACATCTCAGCATTCCCTTCACAGTCGGCAACGAAGGAAAATAATTCTCCAACTCTTTGCAAGTTCAACATTACGCGGAATCGATAAATGTCAGAGGAGGGGAAGGTAGTGTTTCTCTTACTAATGAGACAGATGAACGCCCGGCTGGAAATCCTAGCTCCGTCTCACAAAGCCTTTCATGACGATGCACTGTGTGTCTGGAATGTTCTCTTGTGATGCACGGCCAGCTAGCAGTGAAATAGAAATGACTGCAACCTCTGGAATTCACAAAGTCTAATGCTGTTAGTTTTGTCTCAGCGCCTGGCCAAGGAATGCCAAGTCCAATCTTAATCACCGACTGGGAATCTGACTTCAGGATAGTTTCTCTCTGAATTCTCAATATAATTCCAGCCTGGCCACCCATTCAGCCGGTCGACTGATGATTACTAGAAAACACACACGTCAGGGAGATTCCTGAATCAATCTGCTGCAGACCACCTCTGCAAATGCCCTGGGATGTTCTGCCCATTCACCCGTCACCGATAGAACAGTACAGTACAGTACAGTACAGCACAGCAACAGGCCATTCGGCCCACAATGTCTATGCTGAGCATGATGCCAAGCTAATCCTATCTCACAGGTAGAAACAAGGAACTGCAGATGCTGGTTTACATAAAATGGACACCAGCTTCTACTCAGCGGCTGTGGAAAGCATCTTGTCCGGAAATATTACCATCTGGTTTGGGAATTGCTCTGCCCAGGACAAGAAGGCTCTGCAGAGAGTAGTGCGTTCGGCCGAACGCACTATGGGAACTTCACTCGCCCCCCCTGCAGGAACTATACATCAAGAGGTGCAACTCCAGAGCCAACAAGATCATGGGAGACCCCTTCCACCCCAGCAACGGACTGTTCCAGCTGCTACGGTCAGGCAAACGCCTCCGTTGCCATGCTGTGGGAACGGAGAGGTTGAGAAGGAGTTTCTTCCCAGAGGCCATTCGGACTGTAAACTCCTATCTCACCAGGGGCTAACTTTACTGAACCACTCTACTGGTTTTTTTAAATAGCTGTTTTTTTCCCTTTTTCCTTCCGCCCACAATATTTAATATGTAAAAGTAAATGTGATTCTGCTCCATCCTGTTTGTAGTTTGTTTGGTTGTTTGTTTGTTTGTTTGTTTGCACAAAGTCCGCGAGCATTGCCACTTTTCATTTCACTGCACATCTCGTATGTGTACGTGACGAATAAACTTGACTTGACTTGACTCACAGCGCCAGAGACCTGGGTTTGATCCTTGACTTGACTTGAGGTGCGGGCGGGACGGTGGCACAGCGGGTAGAGTTGCTGCCTCACAGGGCCAGTGACCAGGGTTCGATCCTGACTACGGGCGCTGTCTGTACGGAGTTTGTACCTTCGGGTGGATTTACCCCGGGATCTCCAGTTTCCTCCCACATTCCAAAGATTTGTCGGTTAATTGGCTTGTTATAAATATAAATTGTCGCTAGTGTGTGTAGGATAGTGTTAGTGTGCGGGGATCGCTGGTCGGCACGGACTCGGTGGGCCGAAGGGCCTGTTTCCGTGCTGTATCTCTAAACTAAACTAAGTGCTGGAATAACTCGGTGGGTGAAGCCGGGCCTCTGGCGCTGAGTTAAGCCTCTGTCCCACTTAGGAAACCTGAACGGAAACCTCTGCAGACTTTGCGCCCCACCCAAGGTTTCCAGGCGGTTCCCGGAGGTTGCAGGTGGTTGCCGGAGGTTGCAGGTGGTTCCCGGAGGTTGCAGGTGGTTGCTGGAGGTTGCAGGTGGTTCCCGGAGGTTGCAGGTGGTTCCCGGAGGTTGCAGGTGGTTCCCGGAGGTTGCAGGTGGTTGCTGGAGGTTGCAGGTGGTTCCCGGAGGTTGCAGGTGGTTGCCGGAGGTTGCAGGTAGTGGAAGCAGGTAGGGAGACTGACAAAAACCTCCGGGAACCGCACGGAAACCTTGGGTGGGGCGCAAAGTCTCCAGAGGTTTCCGTTCAGGTTTCCTAAGTGGGACAGGGGCATTAGGCAGCAATTCCACTGCTGGGCCGCCATGTTTTAGTTGCCTCCATTGCTCTCTTGCCCATGAATGCTGTTGTGCTGGTTGCCTGGCTGCTAGTGTGTGGATCTCTGGCCCTGTCTCGTTGGAGCAGTCATCCACCATATACAACATGGGAGGTGGGACGGGCGGTCCTTGTACCTACATGACCATGCAGGCCACAGGCAAATGGTTTCAATGCTCTGAGGTGTTGTGTAGAAGGAAGGTTATGAATAAGTAATCACATTTTATTGATGCTGGGGCTGTTGTTTTTTTCGCTGTGTTGGTGTTTGCTGGATGCTCGCAGAGGTCCCTCAACCCCGAGCTCTCTCACTCATCCATTATTTAACCCAAGGCAAGGCCACTCACAGCTCAGGTCCCACCACCACACTGCTTCACCTGGCAGGTGTGTAATCGAGGTACAAAATGGTACACAGAAAGGCACAAAGCATCTGAAGTAGGATCTCCACCCGAACATCACCTATCTATGACCTCCAGAGATGCTGCCTGACTCGATGACTTACACATGCTCGGGACAACTTTACAACCACAAGCCTGTACTGCGTTGGAGTGTGGGAGGAAACCGGAGCACCCGGAGGAACCCACGCAGTCACAGGGAGAATGTACAAACTCTGAAGATAGACACAAAATACTGGAGTAACTCAGTGGGACAGGAAGCATTTCTGGAGAGAAGGAGTGGGTGATGTTTCGGGTCGAGACTCTTCTTCAGACTTCAGGCCTCCACCATCTCCTGTGGCAAAGAATTCCACAGATTCACCACCCTCTGACTAAAGAAATTCCTCCTCATCTCCTTTAATTCTGAGGCTGTGCCCTCTGGCCCTAGACTCTCCCACTAGTGGAAACATCCTCTCCACATCCACTCTATCCAGGTCTTTCACTAATCGGTAAGTATTCAAAAGGGTCAAATATAATCCATGAGATGAGCAATCCAAAGATAGACACAAAAAGCTGGAGTAACTCAGCGGGACAGGCATCATCTCTGGAGAGAAGGAATGGGTGACGTTTCATGTCGAGACCCTTCTTCAGACTGACGTGAGGGGGAGGGAGTTACATAGATAAGGAAGTGTGAGGCAGGGGAGGGAGGTTAGGAGGGAGAGATAGATCTGCCATGATTGAATGGTGGAGTAGAGTAGACTTGATGGGCCGAATGGCCTAATTCTGCTCCTATTCCTAATGACGAAGGTATGAAAACAAGGGAATGAAGGAAAATGTAGACTGGATCATAGTTCAGCTCAAGGGGCAACACCAGCTGAATGTTCCTGCATTAATAAACCTCGGACTATTACCCACACTCACAAGACGGTGCGTGGGCGAGTGGCAGAGATGGAGTTTGATGTGATTGAGGAGATTGGCATTTTCTCTCCTACTTCCAGCAGCTCGTTAGTTGCTGAAGGGCGGCTGGCGGAGTTAATAGAGAGGCTGAGGAAGCATATTAGAGTGTTTAGCCTGGCAGCCTGTCTGTTTGCACAGAGTAAACACTGTGCAGTTCAAGGTGAGCAGTTGTAACATTACTGCCGTTAGATATTATTGGATCAATATAAATCATCAACATGGCTACATAAATCAATAGAAGCACTGAAGTGGCCCAGACTCACAGACTGCATCAACCCAACAATTTATTCCACATCTAGGTCAGAAATTCCAATCCAATATCTGATTCAAAACACAGTTATCAAATGTGGAGAAAATAGTGAATTATGTTTTATACAGAAGTATTGTTTTACATCAATAATGTCATAGAAATAAATTGCAGGTGCTGGCATGTTGAAGATAGAGACAAAATGCTGGGTAACTCACTTCTTTCAAACTGAAGAAGGGTTCCAACTTGAAACGTCACCTATCCATGTTCTCCACAGATGCTGCCTGACCCGCTGAGTTACTCCAGCACTCTGTGTCTATTTACTGGAGTAACTCAGTGGGTCAGGCAGCATCTGTGGAGAACATGGATAGGTGACGTTTCACAGAGTGCTGGAGTAACTCAGCGGGTCAGGCAGCATCTGTGGAGCTAAGGAAATAGGCAACGTTTCGGGCCGAAACCCGTAAGGGTTTCGGCCCAAAACGTTGCCTATTTCCAGAAGGATTTCGGCCCGAAACGTTGCCTATTTCCTTAGCTCCATAGATGCTGCTGCACCATAACTCAGTGGGTCAGGCAGCATCTGTGGAGAACATGGATAGGTGACGTTTCACACAGTGCTGGAGTAACTCAGCGGGTCAGGCAGTATCTGTGGAGAACATGGATAGGTGACGTTTCACAGAGTGCTGGAGTAACTCAGCGGGTCAGGCAGCATCTGTGGAGAACATGGATAGGTGACGTTTCACAGAGTGCTGGAGTAACTCAGCGGGTCAGGCAGCATCTGTGGAGAACATGGATAGGTGACGTTTCGGGTCGAGACACTTCCTCAGACTGATCCAGACTTCTGCCCATCTTTTGTTTTTTCCTGCCTATTTTCCTGACTTCAGAGATATAGTGCAGAAACAGGCCCTTCGGCCCACCGAGCCCGCACCGACCAGCGATCTCCCCATACACTAGCACTATCCTACACACTAGGGACAATGTACAGAAGCCAATTAACCGACAAACCGGTACGTCCTTGGGATGTGGGAAGAATCCGAAAACACCTGGAGAAACCCACGTGGTCACAGGGAGAACGTGCAAACTCCTTACAGACAGCACCCGTAGTCAGGATTGAACCCGGGTCTCTGGTGCTGTGAGGCAGCAGCACTACCTGCTGCATCACTGTGCCGCCCTTAAATTCCTCCAGTAACAACTTGCCCAACGCTGTGGACTGAAGAACTATCAACCTCATTGGTGACCCTCGGACTATCCTTGATGGGACTTTGCTGGCTTTACCTTGCACTAAACGTTATTCCCTTATCATGTATCTGTACACTGTGGACGGCTCGATTGTAATCATGTATTGTCTTTCCGCTGACTGGTTAGCACGCAACAAAAGCTTTTCACTGTACCTCGGTACACGGGACAATAAACTAAACTGAACTTGCCCAACTTTTCAACTCCCTCCTGCTCACTGGAATATCTGGAGCAGAGCTTCTGCGGAAATGGTGTTGAGTTCCTGCCTGCTCCATTCATAGAAACATAGACAATAGGCGCAGGAGTAGGCCATTCGGCCCTTTGTGCCAGCACCGCCATTCAATATGATCATGGCTTATCATCCAGAATCAGTACCCTGTTCCTGCTTTATCCCCCATATCCCGTGATTCCTTTAGCCCTAAGAGCTAAATCTAACTCTCTCTTGAAAACATCCAGTGAATTGGCCTCCATTGCCTTCTGTGGTGGAGAATTCCACAGATTCACAACACTCTGGCTGGCTAGAAGGGCCGAATGGCCTACTCCTGCACCTATTGTCTATTGTCTATTGTCTCGGGGTGAAAAGGTTTTTCCTTATCTCAGTCCTAAATGGCGTACCCCGTATTGTTAAACTGTGTGACCCCTGGCTCTGGGCTCCCCCAACATGGGGAACATTTTCCCTGCATGAACATTCCAACTGGATCTCTCCGGGAAGGTTGTTTACCCACAAGGTGTTCTCCAACTAGGCCTCCCTTGTGTTAGTGCTGAGCCTAGTTCTACAGTGAGACCTATTGTTGATTGAGAAGGAGCAGCACAGGGGCTGAAGCATTCCCCACTGCCGAGCCAAAGATAAACGATGTTTTTCTTGTTGGACTCGCTGTCTCAGCGCTGGTCAAAATGAAGCTTTCAATCAGGCCGGTGTCAGTGGGCTGCTCCGTGCCCGAGCCTGAGCCTGTGGAGCAAGGCTTTCAACAGCTTGAAATATCTGCTCCTGCCTGCACCAGGGAGGATGTTGTACGTCGGTGGGTTGAGTTGCTGCAGTACAGCGCCAGAGACCCACCTTCCATCCTGACCGTGGGCGCCTGGTTTGGTTTACAATAGTTGAGAGATACTTGTGCAGCTCATAACACAATGGGTCTCGACCCGAAACGTCACCCATTCCTTCTCTCCAGAGCTGCTGCCTGTCCCGCTGAGTTACTCCAGATTTTCATGTCGATCTATTGTCTAGTTTAGTTTAGTTTAGAGATACAAAGCGTAAACAGGCTCCACACTGTATCTAGACTAACCTACAGTAAACAGTATATGTCCCAGATAGAACATTCCGCTCGGCTTGTATTCGCTAGAATTTAGAAGATTGAGGGGGTATCTTATAGAAACTTACTAAATTCTTAAGGGGTTGGACAGGCAGGAAGATTGTTCCCGATGTTGGGGAAGCCCAGAATAAGTGGTCACAGTTTAAGGATAAGGGGGGAAGTCTTTTAGGACTGAGATGAGGAAAACATTTTTCACACAGAGAGTGGTGAATCTGTGGAATTCTCTGCCACAGAAGGTAGTTGAGGCCACAGTTCATTGGCTATATTTAAGAGGGAGTTAGATTGGCCCTTGTGGCTAAAGGGATCAGGGGGTATGGAGAGAAGGCAGGTACAGGATACTGAGTTGGATGATCAGCCATGATCATATTGAATGGTGGTGCAGGCTCGAAGAGCCGAATGGCCTACTCCTGCACCTATTTTCTATGTTTCTATTTTTCTATTAAAGTGACTCCCACATCAGCAAAAGACAATGTTAACAAAAGGACTAAACAAACCCCACAGTGGGGCACTAGGGGTGGGAGGCCAAGCGGGGAACGGCTGGGTAGGTATCACACCTCCAGAGTCAGGAACAGTTTCTTCCCAGCTGTTATCAGGCAACTGAACCATCCTACCACAACCAGAGAGCGGTCCTGAACTACTATCTACCTCATTGGTGACCCTCGGACTATCCTTGATGGGACTTTGCTGGCTTTACCTTGCACTAAACGTTATTCCCCTTATCATGTATCTGTACACTGTGGACGGCTCGATTGTAATCATGTATTGTCTTTCCGCTGACTGGTTAGCACGCAACAAAGGCTTTTCGCTGTACCTCGGTCCATGGTGTGGCGCCACCCGGTGGTTAGGCCACTGACTGGGCGAACCCTCGGCACGAGGACTGGCAGGGTTTGGCGGGAAGAAGTCGTCTCGCGGTTTAATGGTGGGCCCATATATATATATATATAGCAATCTGGGAGAAGTCACGTGTGTGAACTATTCTCTGTTTAACACAACACATGTCTTGCTATATGGGTGACCCCGACGAACCGAAACGGTTATTTGGGATTTTAATGATGGACGCAGCCAACCCCAGCAACCCGAGGTTGCCGTCAATCCAGCCCAGCAGAACGCTGTTGCTCTTAAGCTGCCCTTGTTCTGGACATCGCAGCCTCAAGTGTGGTTCCAGCGACTGGCCGAGTCCCAGTTCCACATTCGCTACATCGCGGCTGATGACACTAGGTACCATCATGTCTGAAGAAGGGTCTAGACCCGAAACATCACCTATTCCTTCGCTCCATTCCATAGATGTTGCCTCACCCGCTGAGTTTCTCCAGCATTTTTGTCTACCTTCGATTTTTCCAGCATCTGCAGTTCTTTCTTAAACAGTTACTATAATGTGGTCAGCGCGCTGGGTCGGGAGACGGCCGGTCGCCTGGTCCATCACCTACGCGCGCCGCCAGCTGAGGACACGTGCGAGGGCCTCAAAGCGCTTCTCCTGCGTACCTTCGGGCTCAGCCGCCGTGACTGAGCAGCACGTGGGCGGGCACGGCGATCGCAAGCCGTCGGTGCTCATGAGCGGAACGCTCTCTCTGACGGACATTCATCAACCCTGTCTCCTGGCTGAACACGTCTTACTGGAGCAGATGCTGGATGACAAAGGACAATGGGGACCCAGAGTGGGGGAATTGTGTGGGGGGAGGGGGACAAGCAGGGGAGTCTGTGTGCTTTGTAAATTTGTCAGTGCCGTAGGTGGCCACTATTTGTGTGTGTACGCAAGCAAAGAATCTCACTGTGTCTGGTCACGTGCAGTAAAGTATTCGTGAATCGATGATTTAGTTATGAATGAGGCCTTACCTCAAGTATCACACATCCTGTGAATCTCATTTGCCTCACACCCGCCGTGGGCTGAAACATCGGTGTTGAATATATGGTTGGCTTGTCGACCTGTCGAGTGTACAGGTCGATACATCTCTCATTCATGTCCTCTCTGCCCAGGGGACGAGCCTGGGTCCGTTTGTCTGTCTGTTCGTTCGTTCCTGTGAAGGATCTGTGCACACGGCAGCCACTGGCTTGGCTTGTTCTATTTTTTTCACTTTTAATTTAATTTCAGTTTCAAGTTTTCGTGTACTTCGTTGGGCGTTGTGACTGTTGGCGGCCCAATCTCCCTCCGCCAATGAATATAATTCTATTGTGTCGTGTCGTATCCTTGCACTACCCCACTTCAATGTGTTCTGGGTGCCCCTGTGATCTGCCAGGGTCTACACCCCCTCTTTATAAGGTCATAAGTGATAGTAGCAGAATGAGGCCATTCGGCCCATCAAGTCTTCTCCGCCATTCAATCATGGCTGATCTATCTCTCCCTCCTAACCCCATTCTCCTGCCTTCTCCCCATAACCCCTGACACCCGTACTGATCAAGAATCTATCTATCTCTGCCTTAAAAATATCCACTGACTTGTGGCCTCCACAGCAATCTGTGGCAATTAATTCCACAGATTCACCACCCTCTGACTAAAGAAATTCCTCCTCATCTCCTTTAATTCTGAGGCTGTGACCTCTGGTCCTAGACTCTCCCACTAGTGGAAACATCCTCCCCACATCCACTCTATCCAGGCCTTTCACTATCTGGTACATTTCAATGAGGTTACCCCCTCATCCTTCTAAACTCCAGCGAGTACAGGCCCAGTACCGCCAAACGCTCATCATATGTTAACCCACTCATTCCTGGGATCATTCTTGTAAACCTCCTCTGGACCCTCTCCAGAGCCAGCACATCCTTCCTCAGATATGGGGCCCAAAACTGCTCACAATACTCCAAATGTGGCCTGACCAGCAACTCAGCATTATATCCATGTTTGTGTATTCGAACCCTCTTGAAATAAATGCTAGCTTTGCATTGCATAATGCAGCTCGTTCCATACACCCTCAGGTTCCTATTAAATCTGTTCCATCTCACGTTAAACCTATGTCCTCTGGTTCTTGAATCCCCTACTCTGGGAAAAAGACTGTGCATCCACCCGATCTATTCCTCTCATGGTTTTATACACCTCTATAATATCTCCCCTCAGCTTCCTGCTCTACAAGGAATAGAGTCTGAGCCAGCCCAACCTCTCCCTGGAGCTCAGGCCCCTCTTGTCCTGGCAACATCCTCGTAGATCTTCTCTGCACTCTGTTATTGAATATCACACTGCGATATTCGTTTCTCTGGGACTTTTATTTCTTTGCTTGGTCTGTCGATGGTTTATAGTTGCCTTGCAGCAGAGTCGTGAATAACGGAATCTCACCTCAGACAACCACAGCTCTGACAAAGCTCCTGTACACTCTATCTTCCAACTGCTGCTGTGGCCTCATTGTTCAGCTGCTCTTTCACAGAAGTAGTGTGGGCCGTTGTTGCACAACCTTCAGTGTTTGTGTCTGTAAACACCTCGTTTAGTTTTCCGTTTAGAGATCCAGTGTGGAAACAGGCCCACCAAGTCCGCACCGACAAAACATAGGACTGGACAAGCTAGATGCAGGAAAAATGTTCCCAATGTTGGGCGAGTCCAGAACCAGGGGCCACACAGTCTTAGAATAAAGGGGAGGCCATTTAAGACTGAGGTGAGAAAAACCTTTTTCACCCAGAGAGTTGTGAATTTGTGGAATTCCCTGCCACAGAGGGCAGTGGAGGCCAAATCACAGGATGGATTTAAGAGAGAGTTAGATAGAGCTCTAGGGGCTAGTGGAGTCAAGAGATATGGGGAGAAGGCAGGCACGGGTTATTGATTTGGGGCGATCAGCCATGATCACAATGAATGGCGGTGCTGGCTCGAAGGGCCGAATGGCCTCCTCCGGCACCTATTTTCTATGTTTCTATGACCAGCGATGCCCGCACATTAACACTATCCTACACACACTAAGGACAATTTTCAATTCCATCAAGCTACAATAACCAATCTGTTGACTTTCATGCAAGAATGTCATTGTCCTATCTGGGACATATGACAATAAACTCTCTTAATAATAATAATGGATGGGATTTATATAGCGCCTTTCTAATACTCAAGGCGCTTTACATCGCATTACTCATTCACTCCTCAGTCACACTCGGTGGTGGTAAGCTACTTCTGTAGCCACAGCTGCCCTGGGGCAGACTGACGGAAGCGTGGCTGCCAATCTGCGCCTACGGCCCCTCCGACCACCACCAATCACTCACACACATTCACACACATTCACACACAGGCAAAGGTGGGTGAAGTGTCTTGCCCAAGGACACAACGACAGTATGCACTCCAAGCGGGATTCGAACCGGCTACCTTCCGGTCGCCAGCCGAACACTTAGCCCATTGTGCCATCTGTCGTCCCCTTGACACTTGTCGTCCCCAAACCTCTTGACACTTGACACTTGACCTCTGCATCAGCGCGAGGCTTTGTACACCATTCCCACCAGCCCTCCCTTGTGAAGCCATTTCCATATCCATCTCATGGTTTGCTTTTTCCTTTGATGAATTCTGAAACTTTCCCGATCCTCAAGCACATTACAAGCCTTTGATGTCAGAGTATGTCTAACTTTCTTTGAAGACCACAGAGAGACCACTTTCCCTGCTGTCTGTTTAGACCGGAAGGGTTGTGCATCCTTGGAAACAAGATATAGACTGCAATGTCGCCAATGCTGTCATGCCTTAAGGCCATTTCCAAATCAGCCGCAGATATCTCATTGAAGAGTCTTCTTTATTCATATTTAACACGGTGTGGTTCCAGAAGGCCCCTTATATATACTACACTCATATCACCATCAGTGTTCACAAAAGTCTCCTCAACAACCAGATCATTAGCTAACCTTCACCTCTCATTAGATAATAGCAATCTAAACCAGTCTTTCAATTTAATTTAGTTTAGTTTAGAAATACAGAGGGGAAACAGGCCCTTCGGCCCATCAAGTCCGTGCGGCCGACCAACGATCACTTATACTATCCTACACACACACTGGGGACAATTTACATTTACACCGAAGCCAATTAACCTACAAACCTGTACGTCTTTGGAGTGTGGGAGGAAACCGAAGATCTTGGAGAAAACCCACGCAGGTCACGGGGAGAACGTGCAAACTCCGTACAGACAGCACCCGTGGCCAGGATCGAACCTGGGTCTCTGGTGCTGCAAGTGCTGTAAGGCAGCAACTTACCGCTGCACCTCAACATGCATTAGGGGCAGCACGGTGGCACAGCAGTTAATTTGGCTTCAGTATAAATTGTACCTTGTCCCTAGTGTGCAGTGTACAGGGATCGCTGGTCCGCACGGACTTGGTGGGTCGAAGGGCCTGTTACCACGCTGTATCTCTAAACTAAGCTAAACATCTCCCTACTAACAATGATCGATTCTACATTTGCCTTGATCTCCATTCCCTTTGTCCTGTTTTCTCACCTTACTCTTCCTTATCTATACACTTCCTTAGAATCAAAAAGCTGGAGTAACTCAGTGGGCGAGGCAGCATCTCTGGAGGGAAGGAGTGGGTGATGTTTTGGGTCGAGACCCTTCTACAGACTTTATACTTCCTTATCTATGTACTGCCCCTCCCCTGACATCAGTGTGAAGAAGGGTCTCGACCCGAAATGCACCCATTCCTTCTCTCCAGAGATGATCCCTGTCCCGCTGAGTTACTCCAGCATTTTGTGTCTACAAACAACACCTCAGCTGCCTCCACCATGTCAGGAAACTCCAGCCTCTGAACCTGACGCTACCTAGATACCTGAGGCCCCAGGTCCCTACATCCCACCCCCGTCCCACCTCACACCATCACCACCAACTCAACTCCAACGCCCAGCTGCACCAAATGCAGAGTTTGCCCACGTTACCTGCTCTTACCTGCAGGGCTGCACAGGTGTGTGCGGGGAGGTCACCTGCCGAGATGAATCTCAGGTGTGGGGAGGCCGAGGCGAGATTGTCATCTTGTACAGAGTGAAGCCTCCGGAACAGCGAGACTCGGTCCGTGGCTAGAGAACAGGTGGCCGTGGCTACGAGTCCTTTCAGCCAAGGATGGTCTGAGCAGATCTGAATGTCAGTGGAGGAATCACCATGAAGCAAGCAAGCACCGTCTCTCCTTCAACACCACTTGGATGTGACATTACAGCAGCATCCTGGAGTCTGACACATGTTCAAAGGCACTTTGATATAAATAATGATCTGGGCGGATTATGTGATTATTAACTGCACAAGGAAGTTGTGCATCAGGTGTCTTTACTAATAGGACACACTTAAAAAAAATTACATTGTACAAAACTATAAGATTTAAAACACCCTTATTTCAAATACAAAAAATATTCTTTGTTCATTTTTTACAAAGAAGGAAAAAGCTGGAAATGTGGGAATGGTGTGGAGTGCGGGATTGTCCTCTCCAGCGACAGAGGTCCATTATAATGTCCAGTAGAGTGGTCGCGGATGTGTAGACAGGGCAGAGGATGGGGGGCAAGGCTGTGTTTGGAGGAGAGAGTTATTGTCCACACTCGGTGGCAGGTCACCAAGTTAGATCCTCAACGTCCTGTGGAGAGATGAGACAGGTCGGCGGTGCTCAGTCCACAAGTAGGGCAATTGGTGAATGAAGCCCCTATATCGTTGAGAATGAAGACAGATGCATAAAGCTGGAGTAACTCAGCGGGTCAGGAGGCATTTCTGGAGAAAAGGAACAGGTGATGATTCGGGTTCACAAATATACACAACTTCTAGGAGCAGGATAAGGCCATCAAGTCTACTCCCCCATTCAATCATGGCTGATCTATCTCCCCCTCCTAACCCCATTCTCCTGCCTTCTCCCCATAACCCCTGACACCTGCACTAATCAAGAATCTATCTATCAGTGATGAATGCTGTGGTGGATGTTTGTGTTACAGTTTTATTGTGTGTTCTTTATTATTGTACTGCTGCTGACAACCCAAATTTCCACCAACCCTGGTTGTGTGGCAATAAATTATATCTATCTATCTATCTATCTATCTATCTATCTATCTATCTATCTATCTATCTATCTATCTATCTATCTATCTATCTATCTATCTATCTATCTATCTATCTATCTATCTATCTATCTATCTATCTATCTATCTATCTCTGCCTTGACAGCCTCCACAGCCGTCTGTGGCAATGAATTCCGCAGATTCACCACCCTCTGACTAAAGAAATTCTTCCTCATCCATTTCTTTAAGGAACGTCCTTTAATTCTCAGGCTGTGACCCTGGTCCTAGACCCTCCCACTAGTGGAAACATCCTCCCCACATCCACTCTATCCAGGCCTTTCACTATTTGGTAAGTTTCAATGAGGCACCCCCTCATCCTTGTAACGCGTCAGTTTGCCCACCGCTCTGTTGATGACACGACACTGAGTTAGTGCCGCTCTTTGGTGACCTCATCAGTCAGTGATAATCAAATCCACGTCCGGCAGGTGAGTTACGACATCTCGCACCAAGCGTGCGTTCTCATCTTCAATGCTGGTTCAAACTCGCCAGTTGCCAGCTTCGATTTTCACTCAGATCCTTTTACGACAGTGAAAGTGAAAATGATGCTCGTAAACTATTTCCAAATAAACTTTCACGTTCCATGGCCAGCGTCTCCCACACACACAATAAAACCCACATTCAGCTCGATAAAGACTTTACAGGTTAAATCTCGCATGAGAGTTACATCATGAGGACTATTTAACGATACTTTCCCCTCTTCCTTCAGCGCTCCAGCCTGCAGCCCAGTCATCTCCAAACTAATCGATCCTATTCCAAGATTCTTCCAATGTGGTGGGGAAGTCAGCGTGGAGAATGTGGTTCTACATCGGCCGATATTCCTTCTGCGCAGCCCTGACACAAACTCTCGGAGTAAGTTCAGTGTGTGCTCGATACAGTGAGGCTACACTGTCTCACAGTCACAGGGTCGAACAGCAGAGAAACAGGCCCTTCGGCCCAACTCTTCCATACTGACCGGGTTTTGTAACTGAGCCTTTGGCCACATCCCGCTACACCTTTACACCCGCCAGCGGTAGAGTCGCTGCTTTACAGAGCTTGCAGCGCCGGAGACCCGGGTTCGATCCCGACTACGGGTGCTGTCTGTACGGAGTTTGCACGTTCTCCCCGTGACCCGCGTGGATTTTCTCCAAGATCTTCGGTTTCCTCCCACACTCCGAAGACGTGCAGGTTTGTAGGTTAATTGGCTTGGTGTAAATGTAAATAGTTCCTAGTGCGTGTAGGATGGGCAAGTTGGGCTGAATGGCCTGTTTCCGTGCTGTATCTCTAAACTAAACTGAACCTTTCTACCCATGTCTACCCATGTACCAGTGGGACTAGTGTAGCTGGGACATGTTGGCCGGTGTGGGCAAGTTGGGCCGAAGGCCCTGTTTCCACACTGTAACACTCTATGACTAGTGTAGATGGGACATGTTTGCTGGTGTGGGCAAGTTGGGCCGAAGGGCCTGTTTCCACACTGTATCACTCTATGACTAGTGTAGATGGGACATGTTGGCCAGTGTGGGCAAGTTGGGCCGAATGGCCTGTTTCCACACTGTAACACTCTATGACTAGGAAGCACAAAATACTGGAGTAACTCAGGCAGCATCTCTGGAGAGAAGGAATGGGTAACGTTTCAGGTCGAGACCCTTCTTCAGACTGGCCTGTCCCGCTGAGTTACTCCAGCTTTTTGTGTCTATCTTCAGTTTAAACCAGCATCTGTAGTTCCTTCCTCCACGCCGAATCCCATGTCATGTTTCTCCTCGTCACGCACTCTGCTTTAATCCCGATTAGTATAACTGGCCAAATTAGCATTTCCCCATGACATTTATGATCCTTTGGAAAATAAAAATAGTTTATAAAGCCGACGTTAGTAGTGGATGTCTGCTCTCTCAGCTGCTTGGTAATTGCAATGTAATTGCTTCTTCATTTTGGCCTCATCAGTATTCAGTAGCTGTGAGCAGCCAGCGTTCACCATCGGGCGGGTTTCCCCGCTCACTAAGAGGAGCTTTACCAAGCTTCATCTTGCACTCAATATTATTCACCTCACTACTGAGCAGTGTAGGAAGGAACTGTAGATTAAAC
Source organism: Amblyraja radiata (assembly GCF_010909765.2). Taxonomy (NCBI): domain Eukaryota; kingdom Metazoa; phylum Chordata; class Chondrichthyes; order Rajiformes; family Rajidae; genus Amblyraja; species Amblyraja radiata. The sequence goes on from NC_045996.1 coordinate 16,570,633, forward strand.
TGAGGATAGAAAATGCTGGAGTAACTCAGCGGGACAGGCAGCATCTCCGAAGGGAAGGAATGCGTGATGTTTCAGGTCGAGACCCTTCTTCAGACCAAACTAAACAATGTTCACACCATTGGGTCATTAGCTACCCAAGCTCTCTGCCTGGGATCACAGTCATAGAGTGATACAGTGTGGAAACAGGCCCTTCAGCCCAACTTGCCCACACCGGCCAACATGTCCCATCTACACTAGTCCCACCTGCCTGCGCTTGGCCCATATCCCTCCAAACCTGTCCTATCCATGTACCTGTCTAACTGTTTCTTAAACGTTGGGATAGTCCCAGCCTCAACTACCTCCTCCGGAAACTTGTTCCATACACCCGCCACCCTTTGTGTGAAAAAGTTACCCCTCAGATTCCTATTAAAGCTTTTCCCCTTCACCTTGAACCTATGTCCACTGGTCCTCGATTCCCCTACTCTGGGCAAGAAACTCTGTGCATCTATCCCGATCTATTCCTCTCGTGATTTTATGCACCTATTTAAGTGACCCCTCATCCTCCTGCGCTCCATGGAATAGAGTCCCAGCCTGCTCAACCTCTCCCTGTAGCTCACACCCTCTAGTCCTGGCAACATTCTCTGTAAGCTGAGAGCTGGGAACAGGAGGGAGGAGACCACAGTGAGGAACAGTTTCTGTCTTGTTCGACAGGTTGTCATTACCGATGTCAAATTAGAGCAAGTGTGGATTAATGGGAACATTAATAGCAAAATGAAAGGCCAGATTACATGATGAACAATGCCGTAGATATAACTGAAACTTATTTATTAAAGTGACCATAAAACTATATGTCCGTGTACCAGCTAACGACCTCGTGGTGTGGTATGAATATTAATTCTGAGCTGCTGCCTGAATTTCAATTCCAGACCTGGTGAAGTGACAATCCCAACTATCCTTCAGGGAGATTTATCTGTGGAGATTTTTTCTCCGTTTTAATTCACTTCTGCTCCTGGTTACGACTCTGTGAAATGGCAGGGACTGGATAAAAAGCTGGCCGAGCTGAAGGCATCACACAAACCAACCTCCCTTCCATCGACTCCATCTACACCTCACGCTGCCTCGACAAGGCCAGCAGCATCATCGAGGACAAGAGAGGGAGAGAGGGAGAGGGGGGGGGGGGAGAGAGAGACAGAGAGAGGCAGAGAGGCAGAGAGGGAGACACAGAGAGAGAGAGAGTGAGACAGAGAGAGAGAGTGAGACAGAGATAGAGAGAGACAGACAGACAGACAGATAGACAGACAGACAGACAGACAGACAGACAGACAGACAGACAGACAGACAGACAGACAGACAGACAGACAGAGAGGGAGAGACAGAGAGGGGGGGACAGAGAGAGAGAGAGACAGAGAGACACAGAGACACAGAGGAGCAGAGACAGAGAGAGACAGAGACACAGAGGGAGAGAGAGAGACAGAGACACAGAGAGACAGAGAGACAGAGAGACAGAGGGAGAGAGGGAGAGACAGACACAGAGAGACAGAGAGACAGACACAGAGAGACAGAGGGAGAGAGGGAGAGACAGAGAGAGGGAGACAGAGAGGGAGACAGAGAGAGGGAGAGAGAGAGGGAGAGGGATACAGAGAGAGAGACACAGAGAGGAAAGACCAAGACATATAGTGAACTGAAATAAATCTGAACCTGGAAGTGTTTATCAGCAGGTAATTATGTTTATAAACACAACCAATGAAACAGAGCAGAGGTGAGTCGACGGTACAAGTCAGTATGATGTGTCGAGGCCACAACTTGAGTCGGACTTGTGATGGTTTATACTGTGGAGTTCTGAGCCTGAGATCAGGGCGTGTGTGTAGTTGGGACCAGAGTTTAGGGAGCTGGTGAAGAGGGGTGGCTGGATGGGGTGCAGGGCTTGGGCAGAAGCCCCACACTCTTCTCCGTCTGGCAGCAGAGTGAACCAACCAAATTCCCACCAACAAATAGCAAGACAAACGCAACTTGAAAATTATAAAGTGGAAACAAGGAACCGCAGATGCTGGTTTACAACAAAAAAAAAGACACAGAGTGCTGGAGTAACTCAGCGGGTCAGGCAGCATCTGTGGAGAAGATGGATAGGTGACGTTTCACAGAGTGCTGGAGTAACTCAGCGGGTCAGGCAGCATCTGTGGAGAACATGGATAGGTGACGTTTCACAGAGTGCTGGAGTAACTCAGCGGGTCAGGCAGCATCTCTGGAGAACATGGATAGGTGACGTTTCACAGAGTGCTGGAGTAACTCAGCGGGTGCAGCAGCATCTATGGAGCTAAGGAAATAGGCAACGTTTCGGGCCGAAACCCTTCCGGGTTTCAGCCCGAAACGTTGCCTATTTCCAGAAGGGTTTCGGCCCGAAACGTTGCCTATTTCCTTAGCTCCACAGATGCTGCTGCACCATAACTCAGCGGGTCAGGCAGCATCTGTGGAGAACATGGATAGGTGACGTTTCACAGAGTGCTGGAGTAACTCAGTGGGTCAGGCAGCATCTGTGGAGAACATGGATAGGTGACGTTTCACAGAGTGCTGGAGTAACTCAGCGGGTCAGGCAGCATCTGTGGAGAACATGGATAGGTGACGTTTCAGGTCGGGTTTCTACAGATACAGCCTGGAAACAGGCCCTTCAGCCCCCTGAGTCTATGCCGACCAGTGATCACCCCTCACTCTAGTGCTATCCTACACACTAGGGATAATTTACAATTAACCTACAAACAGGCCCTTCGGCCCAACTCATCCATGCCGACCTAGACACTCCATAGAAACATAGACAATAGGTGCAGGAGGAGGCCATTCGGCCCTTCAAGCCAGCGCCGCCATTCAATATGATCATGGCTGATCATCCACAATCAGTTCCCCGTTCCTGCTTTTTCCCCGTATACCCTGATTCCGTTAGCCCCAAGAAGCAAATCTACCTCTCTGTTGAAAACATCCAGTGAATTGGCCTCCACTGCCTTCTGTGGCAGAGAAGCAAGTACCATTTATTGGTGTTTGGCCCTTGCCTATCTGGCCCTCTTTATCCATTGACGACGGTGCCTCAGAGCTTGAGTTGAAGATCAGTGTTGGAGCCACATGTTTGGACATTTCTGGCAATGGATGGGCAAATGGTCACAGAGTTAGATCTGGTTGAAAATGGCAACAGTGATGATGGCCAGAGACATCCATATTGCTTCTTGGCGTCTTGGTATCGACAAGGTTGTCACAGTGTCGCTGTGGTAGAGTTGCTGCCTCAGAGAGCCAGGTTCGATCCTGACTACGGGTGCTGCCTGTGTGGAGTCCATATGTCCTCCCTGTGACCATGAGGGATTCCTCCCACACTCCAAAGATCCAGTATGACTCTGTGAGTCTACAACTGCCTGGGAGTACGAGCTGAATGGGTTAGTCTGCAGTGGAAGAGCTGATATTCTCTTAGCTTCTCGCACCTGAAAATTCATCTTCTCTCACTAAGGCCAGCAGCATCATCAAGGACCAGTCTCACCCCCGGCCACTCCCTCTTCTCCCCTCTCCCATCGGGCAAGAGGTACAGAAGTGTGAAAACAAACGCACACCTCCAGATTCAGACACAGTTTCTTCCCAGCTGTTATCAGGCAACTGAACCATCCTACCACAACCAGAGAGCAGCGCTGAACTACTATCTACCTCATTGGTGACCCTCAGACTATCCTTGATCGGACTTTGCTGGCTTTACCTTGCACTAAACGTTATTCCCTTATCATGTATCTGTACACTGTGGACGGCTCGATTGTAATCATGTATTGTCTTTCCGCTGACTGGTTAGCACGCAACAAAAGCTTTTCACTGTTCAGTTTAGTTTATTGTCACCAGGTACAGTGAAAAGCTTGTGTTTCGTGCCAACTAATCAGTAGAAATACAATATATGATTACAATCAATGCAATTAGCTCGGTACACGTGCCAATAAATGAAATTGAACTGAACTGAATCGATTCTCTCTTCTCTGTCTGAAGAAGGGTCTCGACCCAAAACGTCACCCATTCCTTCTCTCCGGAGATGCTGCCTGTCCCACTGAGTTACTCCTGCACTTTGTGCCTATCTTTGATTCTCTATATGTGTCGGGTTTGGATCAAATGTGTGTGAAGTGTCTCATAGAAACATAGACAATAGGTGCAGGAGTAGAGGCCATTCGGCCCTTCGAGCCTGCACCGCCATTCAATATGATCATGGCTGATCATCCAACTCAGTATCCCGTACATGCCTTCTCTCCATACCCCCTGATCCCTTTAGCCACAAGGGCCACATCTAACTCCCTCTTAAATATAGCCAATGAACTGGCCTCAACTACCTTCTGTGGCAGAGAATTCCACAGATTCACCACTCTCTGTGTGAAAAA